>NW_017537657.1:21113-45242 GCF_001853355.1 Bactrocera latifrons
CATTCAAGGGAACACATTTTTCTACATACTTCTAGCCATGCATTCAAGGGAACACATTTTTCTACATACTTCTAGCCATGTTGCTAGAAATAAATAACCTTACAGATGAAATAAGGTTAACTAAAAATTATAGCAGAAGGGYAGAAGGGTAGCAGAAGCTTAGTGAGCTCTTTGGTTTCACTAGTTGTGTCATTTTTAACTGGTCTATTTGCTCGTGRTGTTCACGAGGTAAAGTTGAGAATCTTACCGTATGCGAGTTGTAGAAGTTGTTGGAAGAAAACAAGTTATGTTCCTAACACTTCTTTCTTGACTCTCAGGCATCTATAAMAACTGCTAAGGATAAAAATATAACGTCCAAGCAGTTATTTAATATAAGCGACAAGCCTTCTTTAGCCTTTCAGAATACTTTGCTTCCGAGTATATTTTTCGTTCCTAGTAATACTGAACTCCTTAACGCAAGATTGTCACTAGTTTTTACAAACATATCAATTAGCGTTAATAAGTGCAAAAGGAGTCCCTGAGCAATAAGTTGCATTACTACATTGACCGATATTTAGTATGATAATAGTATTGGAGATAGGTGTAGTATTGACCCGATTTTAATTTTTGTGTGGCATAACTGCATATTATTAAGATAAGAAGTACCGCCAACCCATTAGGAACATGGTAAATAAATATAAAAAATTACGAATAGAGTGCTGGGGAAGCTGCTAGGCGAATAATTTGAATTTTTTTGCATTAAGTATTAAGTATGTAGGCTGTTCACTACATATTACTCGGAAGGTAGAAATCCCACAACAGTGCCATTCAAAGATAACATAAACGATGTGTGTCTAAATGATCCAGATTTAAAAATAATGATATTTGTTTGAATTGTATGCCTCAAATAGTGAAGGCTGTTAACCTTCCTATACCCGCGCCAAATGTTTTAACACCTATACCCGCGCACGGTGTGACAGACCGTGACTTTGACTCCTCTTACCTTGTTATTTTTCTATAAAACCGTTTATATTTTTTTATTTTATAGGAAATATAGGATGTAATAAAACAAAAAATAGCAATTGTTAACATAAATTATTTATTACTTTAATTGTTATCAGTCTTTCCAAAACAGCCTAAAAAAAATATTTACGAAAAACTGTTTCGTCGGTCTCACAGACATGTGCGCGGGTATAGGAAGGTTAATAAAAATAAAGCTTTGTCAACCAAATACTAAAAAAATCGAAGTTTTTCTCAATTTTATGAAAAGACCATATTTCAAATAAATATTATACAAAAAATTGCATTCACAAATCGAAATAATTGTTGATTGATTTGACTCTAAAAGCAAAATTATGAATAACTGCCCGTGTTTCTAATGGGTTGGAGAGGTACTGTAGATAGATATGCATCCGGATTTCAACTCGTCTCTTCATCCTAATCATTTATATGTATTTATATAATATAGACCTATAGCTCTGTAGTAACATATTGCAAGAGTATAAAAAGCGTTGACATCGGTTGCACCGAAGCAATAATACACTTCGCAAATACTTTACTCTTTACAACAAATTTGTTTCGATCGGTCAGTTTGCATGGTAGCCACTAATGTAAACCTTTTTGAACGAAAAAAGTATTTGTGCATAATTTCAGATAGACATCTCGAAAATTGAGAGACATGGCTATATCTACTCAGTTCGCCAATCTGATTATTTATATATTTATTAAAGAGCCGTTATTTCCTTCTTGGTATTACAAACTTCGTGACTAAATTAATATAGCGCGCTTAGGGTATAATGAAGGAATTGATTGAGGAAGTCTTTGAGAGTCATATATGAAAATTCATTACCATATTGTTTCATGGCCTTTCCTTAAGCAAGTTTAAATGATAATTTAATTTAGTATATACTCGTATACTTACAGTGCACAATCAACATTACGCGCTTGCTGACCGTTGGCGGAATGCCATTCGAGGCGATGCATAAATATGCACCCATATTAAGGCGTTGTACTTTAGTGATCGTCAGGTAGGAGCCATTGTAGGCCATGACTGGAAAGATATCTATAAGAAAAGAATATGTGTTTTAAAATATAAACGTCTATAAATTAATTTTAAATTCAGGAGCAAGGAATATTAAATGTATATTTATAGAAGATAAGTATTTATTGAGATTTTGGTCAGATAGATACTTTTAGTTATAAATAGGTCGATTTGTTTATTATTTGAGGTTAATGGGATATATTTATGCATCTGGGTAAGTAGTTACAGTTGTAGCACTATATCCAATTCGTAGTCTTGCATCCCCGCCGCGCACCCTGGAAATGTGAGTAACCCTTATGTAAGATGCGGTAGCCAACGGTTGTAGAGAATGAGGTCCCGGCTAAAAGAGAGGAAGCTTCAGCGGAGTTACTTTGACAAATTCGGTTTAAGGGTTTGCTGAAGTCTAATTGCAGTATCTGTTCACCGGATGTATATAAAACTTTATATTACTATAATATATATAATATATACGTATAAATCAATGGGAAGGCGGTTGATGTCCTCGTTAGTAAAGGCAGACATCATCGACGTTCAAGAAATACAATGGACASGATAAGGACGGAGACGAGTAGATCTTTGTGACATCGGAGCGCAAATTTGGTGTGGGATTCCAGGATAGAATTAGTCGTCGAGTCTTGGCATTCMCTCCGGTTGATGAGCGTTTAACAACAAACCATTCCAGAGTACAATTTTTCACCCACGCATCGATGAAAAAGAAGGACGATATGACGAAAAAAGCCTTTTATGAGCGGTTGGAGCGCGCTTATGACAACTATCCCCAGAATGGGCAAAGAATTTATCTTTGGTACAAGAGTTGTAAAGTTCAGCTTCCATGGCGAAATTTCTGCCAGTGGGTGGAAGCTGATCGACTTTGCAGTGGCACGAAATATGGTTGTATGTAGTACTAGATTCCAGCACAAAAAATTCATCAATCTACTTGGCTGTCTTCAGATCAAAAAGCCCCTAACCAGATCAATCATGTTGTGATAGATGGAAGACACGTCTTCAGTGTTCTTTTTCCTTGTCGGGTCAATATCTTCTTGTAGCGAAGGTACCTGCCCACTTATGTATAGCAAAGCACGACCATCAACAAGTACAGGGAAGGTACGACACCGAGAAGCTATTATCACAACCGACAGCGAAACGGGCTTCGACTTGACTTACACCCCTGCTCTCTCTCATCACCAATAACACCAAATAACACCTGGAAWGGAAAGGAGTATTATTTCGCAGTGAAGAGAACTCAGACAGACAGCCTTCCTTCACGACCGATAAAAAAAACGAGAGTGGTGGAATAAATACATAGAGTTGAAGAGGAAACCGAGACGCATACGCTGACAAACAAAGAAAGAGGCAGATATGTATGAGTATGAAGAACTTGACAAGCTGCCCGRCAGGAATTGTGCTGAAAAATTCTATGAAACGATGCTAATGTTCAGGCAATACTAAATTTATGGAGGGAACGCTACTCCATCCTGCTGAACAAACCTTCTTCCAAAATCTCTGACTATGGAATAATGTTCCATTGCCCGACTATGATGACCTTCGAAGATTACACACATTCCTTAACTAGACTATTAACTACAGGTACAAATGAAGTACTTTCGTTTTATATAGGATTTCTAAACCTGCAATTGATTTAATTGAAATACAAAATATATTAACAAATTTTCATTGAAATCAGTTCCTTCAGACCTTAATTATATTTAATATATACTCACTGGTGCATTTGAAATTGAATGCCTGCTGAAACTACCGAAATTTGTTTCAATATTCATAGAACTTTTCAACTAAAATTAAAAATTAATTTCGTTTTGAATTACAATGCATGCTCTGCAATTGGGATGCGTATCCTTGCAAAATATATGTCATAAATTTGCATCCAATAAAAATGAAAAGTAATTTTGCTAATGGCGTTCGTGGTTTTCATTTCAGTCATATGGTTTACGTAGGGAAATCAATGAAAAAACGCGCAATTTCGTACAGAATACAATTTTGTTGCAATGTACAGTTTCACAATATTTAAATTTCAGGGACAACTTTTGAGAATTAAAAATATACGCCTTTCCTATCTTTAGAGAASTGAAACGACTTTCAAAAGCTTCCTTTTAATGACATAGTGCTCCAAGATAATATAGTATAAGTAACGAAGTTAGAGAAACTATGAAAATATTTCTAAAGGAAGTTTTTTAGATTTGGGAATTTCGAAAAAATATCATAAGATACAAATAATTTAATTTTATTGTCAAGAATTTAGCGTTTCAGTATCATAAGAATATTTACCAACTTCTAACACAGGAAAATATAGTTGTAAATAATAGGTTTAGTTAAAAGTAATTATTTCATAATTTTTAAATTATTTAGAAGGTTTTATTTAGTAATAGCTGCGGGGTCAGCCGTTGTTCTKCGTGAATTATGGGTTTTGAATCGAAAAGACAAACATTCATATTGTGTTAATAATCATTTATTTGCGATTTTTCTCAATATTTTTCATTTRATAGACGCGTCGCAATCAGATTGTGAAACATCACAACGGCATATCCAACTATGAGACGCAAATGATGGCTTGGCTTCCACTGGATAATTCACGGTGTCGTCTTCAGTGTCAAGACGATCAGTCGATTTTAATCTTCCAATTTAARTCAACAACATCGGTATTTGTGGCAGCTAACATTGTGCGGARGAGGATGGAGTCATGCGCTGGGTTTGTACCCCGCAACGTAAAAATAACCACCTACCATAAAAGGAAACAACAAGCCTCGCATGAGTGAACCCCTTTATGATTTGAGGGCATGCACTTGGAATGACCGCTGGTTGATATCTTCATTAAAGTGAAGGCTGGCATCACCGTCGTCCAAGAAATGAGATGGACGAGATAAGGACAGAGACGAGTAGGTCCTTGTGGCATTTACTACAGTGACCATATAGCACAAGTTTGGTGTGGGATTCGTAGTGGGAGAGAGACTCGTCGCCGAGTACTATTCGCCGGGGCCCGAAATATGGTTATCTGTAGTACTAGATTCCAGCATAAGAAGATACATCAAGCTACCTGGTTATCTCCGGATCGAAAAACCACCAACCAGATCGATCATGTTGTGATAGACGGAAGATACGTCTCCAGTGTTTTAGATGTGCGTGCACTGCGAGGTCCTAACATCGACTCGGACCACTATCTTGTTGCAGCCAAGATTCGCACCCACCTCTGTGCAGCAAAAAACGCCATCAAACACAAGGAATGTTCGACGTCGAGAAGCTGCAATCACAACCGACAACCGAATGATATTCTACTCGGCTTGCACTCCTGCTCTCTGAGAGCACTTGTCAACAACTCGGCATAAGGGAACTGTGGGACGGCAGTTCAAACTCCTTACGTAAAGCTGCAACCAAAACCATTGGTTTTCGGAAAGTGCAAAAGAACAGCTGGTACGACGAGGAGTGCCGTGTCGCTACGGAGAGAAAACAGGCTGCCTACCTCGCAACGTTACGATCGACCACAACACGTGCGGGATGTGATAGATACCGAGAATTGAAGAGGGAAGCGAGACGCATTTACAGACAGAAAAAGAAAGAGGCCGAAATGCGTGAGTACGAAGAGCTTGATTAGCTGGCCGACAGGGGTAATGCTCGAAAATTGTACGAAAAAATTCGGCGACTTACAGGAGGTTTCAAGACCGGAGCATACTCTTGTARAACCSCCAAAGGTGATCTAGCTACCGATGCCCAAAGCAGACTTAAACAAAGGAGGGAACACTTCTCCAGCCTRCTGAATGGCAGTGAACGCACAACGCCAGGAGAAAGCGAACCCGATTCCCCAAACGATGACGATAGAGCAGACGTTCCATTGTCCGACCATAAAGAAGTTCGARTAGCAATTACCCGAATGAAGAACAACAAAGCGGCGGGAACCGATGGACATGCCCAACGATTTGAATTTATGTGTGCTATGCCCAATCCACAAAAAACTAGACCTCACAATCTGCGCCAACTACCGTGAAATAAGCCTCCTCAACATTGGTTCTATCGAGTGTAATGTGTGAAATCTTAAAGCCCACCGTCAACAAACTGATTGGACTTTATCAGTGTGGCTTCAGACCTAGAAAATCAACAACCGGGCCTCTACACCCGCGCCGTTAGTTCTGCTTTCTCCAGACTGGACAATTAAGCAAAACAAATTGGTCTGACGGAGAACGAGGGCAACAAGGGTGAACAAATGATGAGTCAACGTTGCGAGTTTTCGAGAGAAAAGTTATACAAAAGATTTATGGTTATTTGCGCGTTGGCCACGGCGAATATCGCATTCGATGGAACGATGAGCTGTACGAGATATATGTCGACATTGACATAGTTCAGCGAATTAAAAGACAACGGCTACGCTGGCTAGGTCATGTTGKCCAAATGGACGAAAACACTCCAGCGCTGAAAGTATTCGATGCTCTACCCCCCGGGGGAAGCAAATCAAGAGGAAGACCTCCACTCCGTTGGAAGGACCTGGTGGAGAAGGACCTGGCTACGCTTGGATTATCCAGTTAGTGCCACGTAGCGAAAAGAAGAAACGACTGGCGCGCTGTTGTTAACTCGGCTATAATCGCGTAAGCGGTGTCTACGCCAATTAAGAAGAAGGACATTTCGCGTGCACTCAAGGAATCGTACTTACGATAATTTGGTCAATGTTCGTATAAACATTCCATCTTCATCCTGCACGGCATATGGAATTGATATCAAACCACAGGAAGTATTAACCGGTATTGACCCATTTCCAATTCTTAGCGCATACGATRTAAAATGTCTTCGACAATGAAATTTTTGGTCGTATCCCATAATTGATAAAATGATCAAATTTTCCGACTTTGCCTGACTAAAAGCAAATGGTTTTTTTATATCCAAACATTCCGCGATTCCCAGAGAACAACCTCTAAAAATTCCATCAAGATTGGTGCAGTCGTTCTCTTACCGTTACTARCCAACAAGCATTCATTTTTATTAAACGTTTGTATGTGAAAAACAAAAGAGCTCTTTCTATGGCTTTTCCGGTAATTATTCGAATTCGAATCGCCGTAARACCCATCGTTGAACCTCAACAAACATTTARAAGAAAGAATTGACCAAATTGGTGCAGGCGTTGATGAGTTATGCGCTTAGCAACAYATTTTGCGATTCATTTTTATATATAAGGTTTTTAGAATGGTCTTATTTTGGTCATACATATATGCAWGGGTTCTTTCGGTAAGTTGTTGCCATTTTAAAGGTGATTTTTACAATACCGGTTTCAGAGAAAATCTTGTCTCCTTGACATTTTAAAAGAAATACTTCTTGACTGTTGGAAATGTTGCCAATAAGTTGGTTGCATAAAAATCTTCTTAGTAAGAGCACGGAGCTTCGGGCAAATCACAAACAAAGAGAAACACAGATTAAAAGAGTCATACTACTACGAGCAAAAAATAGTAAGACTTTGTTCATAGCTTGAAAATTCCTAATATATTCATCAGTCTCTGTCGTCCCCTCAATTCAATCCCTTCGGCCACACTTGTGCCAACCAATCCAATCCTCCGAACAATTGTCAAAACAAATTTCCAAATTAGCGTTCAATGCGGGTACCCRTTCCCGTTTAACGGCTTCAATTGACTTAAAACGGTTTCCTCGGAAMGGCCGTTTAAGTTTGCTGAATAGCCAGAAATAACGCGGAGCTAAAAAAGCCGAAAACGATAGTGCGACACGTTGCGTTGAAAATTGTGCGATAAACTTACTAAGAATCAATTCAGTGTGCGATGGTGCACCATTGTGGTACAAAAATCAAGAGTTTTCAGCCCATAAGCCCGGCCTCTTAAATAGTATTCCTTGTTGACAGTTTGGTCAGTCGGAAAGAATCCAAAGTTCAAACATTTCGATAACCTAAGAAAACTGTCAACATAATATTCATTTTTGACATGTATGTCATTTTTGGGCTATGGCTCACCTTTGCCACCTATTTGTAAAGGCAGATACAAATATCCGTAACACGACTCTACAAAAAAAATTTCGTTCTTTGTCCTAAAGTTTACTTTATGATTTTTTGATTAATTATAAAAAAACGGTAAGAAAATACCATTTTTTCGTATAAGTTTGCTTTTGTAAAAGTTATAGTAATAATATTATATTTGGGGTTTATTAAGAGATAGTAGATGTGTGGGCAATTTATTAAAGTTCGAGATATAAAATATGAACTAAAAGCATCTCACGTTCTCTGTGAAGCCTACGAAGTATATTTTGACTGCCTTGTTCGGAATCAAGACAAGACATGGGCTCCACATGCTGCTTGTAGTTATTGTAAAAGATGTTTGGAAGGTAAAGACATTTTCAATAAACGGTGAATTAAATAAAATAGACATATTAATTTCTATTTTTATATGTTAGGTTGGTATCGGGGTGAGAAAAGGTTTATGAAATTTCCAATACCAAGAATCTGGCGAGAACCAAAAGATCACGTTAACGACTGCTACTTTGGCATTGTGAATCCGAGTAAAAGGCGTAGAGGTAAAAATGCAAAAGCTATCGAATATTCTGACYTTGAATCTTCTTCTGCTCCAGTTTCACACGATTTGACACGACCTGTACCTGAGCCACCGATAAAATTATCGCAAAATAGTAGCTTATCTCTTAGTCCTCATAAAAGTAATTAGGATAAGGAACTTTTACCGACACCAGAACAACCAAAACCTCATTTCGTCACCACAGAAGATTTTAATGATTTSATTAGAGATTTAAATTTGCCAAAAAGTAAAGCAGAGCTTTTAGGCTTTCGCTTAAAACAGTGGAATTTGCTTGATGATGTTAATATTATATTACGGATCAGTGGACTAGGTATGAAACATTCTCAACATTTTTCACAAAAGAAAATGGACTTTGATTTTGGAAATAAATTTCCATCTCTTCCAATCGCTCACTCAGTATATCTTAAAGAAAATTATGAAAGTGTTAAAATTTTGCTCGAATCTGTAAAGTATTGTGAGTATTCGTGATATTTGTGCTTATGGGATAGTATAGCGGATGCTACGCATTATACTCAACGGTCCTGACCTGAAAGAACAGAACTTTGTATCGGAAAAGAAAACGTAAAATTTGAGACAATTGTTGAAGCAGAAAAAGAGTTATTGCCGCTTCTGCATATTAAGTTAGGGTTGATGAAAAAATTTGTTAAAAAACTGGATCAAACCTCAGAAGCTTTTGAATATTTAAACAAGTTTTTCCCGAAGTTATCCGAAGCAAAGGTTAAAGCCGGGGTTTTTTTTTTTTTTTTGGTTAGCACATCAGACAGATTTTCCTACATTGCTGGATCGTATTCAAAAAGCGAGTTGGAACAGTTTCAAAGCAGTCGTTTCTGGATTCTGAGGAAATAACAAAGCCGAAAACTACGAAAACCTAGTTGAAAATATGCTAAAAARTTTTGAGGCCATGGGCTGCAGAATGTCATTAAAAGTACATATGCTGCATGYTCATTTAGATAAATTCAAAAACAACATGGGAGCGTATTCAGAAGAGCAAGGAGAACGTTTTCACCAGGAYATTRTGAGTTTCGAACAACGTTATCAAGGTCAATACAATGAAAACATGATGGGAGACTATATTTGTTTATTAAGAGATAGTACCTGTGAATACAAAAAAAGTAAAGGTGTGCACTTTTAAGTTGCTTTTTACTTTTTTGTTAGTTATTTTGATAGTAAAACTTAATTAAAATGTTTCTTTAAGTGATMATTTTCAATCAAAAATTAAAACCACATATTTTAAAAAATATCGTTAAAACGGTGTCCTAAATAAAAAAGTGAATCATGGCATATATTTTTTTTCGACTGATTAAGATCTAAACAATGGAAAATTACTGCTTTAAAGTTATGGTAAAATTTTGTGTTGATCCAACATTCCAACGATGCCAGTAAGATCTYTGACTATTAACCGTTTATTCTGATGCATTCGTTCCTTTGCTTTGATTGACGAGCTGATCATCAGTTGATGGTGATGACCGTCCTGGCCGTGGTTCATCCTCAACGTATTCTCAATTCCTTTGAACAATTTCTAGTAAACAAAAACATTTTCTGAAGATAATTATTTGTTGAAATTTGTTTCTGCACACAAAATTTAGCGGAAGTTCGTAAAAATAGCCGTGCATTCGGTACTTCCACAAGACAAGCATATACTAAACACTAATAACTATTTTGATGTGACAAATGTCACATACCAACTAGAACAAAATGATTCCACGAATGCGTTTTTGYGCGAAATTTAAAATTAAAAGTCTTACTATTTTTTGCCATTTTTAATAATGGTTGCATGATGTATGAAAACAAATCTTAAAGAATCAATTTTTTCAAACGGAAAATACCACTCTAGTCTTGAACATAGCAAAGCCTTAGAGRAATGGTAAATGAGTTTCAAAAATTCAAGGGAGGTTCAAGCAGTTGCCATAATGAAGTTAAATATTAGGCACCGGTTTGCTTTAAGTGGTGTGGTTTTCTATAAATATTCTCAAATTCTTGTCTACCATCAWATGTTGATTGAAATGGTGAAATCTTGACATAGCTGCGGTGAGTATAGTTCCATCACCTTTTGTATATATTTGATTTAAATTCAGAATAAAACTAAAAGGAACACTTGAGGATTGAGGATGAAACATTTTTGTGTATATCACGTTAAGCCTACATTTATATTTTCTTTATTAGATTCAGAATATTTTGGGCATCTACCATTTCATTTCATCGAGTTCATCATAATTGATTCAAATGTTCTTCACATCATGTAGAAAGTTACTCAAAATATATTTACAAGAAATATTCATATTCTTTACTCACCTTCGGTATTGTTAGGCAGCGGTATGGGCTCGCCACCTTCACGGCGCCACGTTATTGTCGGTGTTGGTGAGCCAACTGCTGCACATTTCAGCGTTACGTTAGCGCCCTCTCGTATCACCATATCCGTGCTGGTGGGATAATCGAGGATATCGGGTGGAACTGTTTACGCGAAAAGCGAATACCGTAACAGCAGCGAAACAAATAAAACAGTAATGTACCAAACAATCAGAATTGTAATGTTGATGTAGCATTGTATGGCGCTGAACGGCAGTGGCACGATGTTCATAATCATTGCAGTATTGTCCAGCGAATGTCATGGCCGACATCATCAAGATGTATCATTCGGAGTGTTGTTTTTCGCAAACGGCAAGAACAAGAATTTCGCAATTGAAAAAAAGAATAGAAGAGCACATATGTTTTGTTAGTAAAATATTATATATAAATATAGTCAATATAAATAGTATATCTTCTAGATATGGTAACTAGTTAACTGTAAAAWAAATCGGATTATGTTTTAATACTATTCTAATGATATTGTTTACTTCGTAAATACTGTGTWATGTAGCATTACCTATCGATCATATTATATACAAAGTGTACTCAATATGGAGGATGGAGTCATGTGTTCACGCAAGTGAGGARAGTTCTCTGATATCCGTTCACTAGGGAATGGCCAGAAACAATTCTTTTACATAAGRCTCAAGCAGCCCACGACTTTCGGTCCTTGACCAAGTATCCTCTGGRTAGCCTAAGAACATCCGTTTGAAGGCGAGCTAAAGTGAGAAGGCGAAACATCCCCTGCATAGGGTTGTCCGCTGGGTTTGGGACYCGCCACGTAAAAAAAACACCCCCAATGAAAAAGCAACAACAGCCTCGAATGAGAGACCCCACTTTTGATGACGACCATGGCAAACGAAATAAGGACTATGAATTGAGGGCATGCGCCTGGAATGTCCGGTCCCTTAATTGGGAAGGTGCCGCTGCCCAGCTGGTTGATGTCCTCGTAAAAACAAAGGCTGACATCACCGCCGTCCAAGTAATGCGATGGACGGGACAAGGACGGAGACGAGTGGTCTTTGTGGGAGAGAGACTCCGTCGCCGAGTACTATCATTMACTCCGGTGAATGAACATCTAGCMACAATCCGCGTCAAAGCGAGGTTCTTCAACATATCGCTAATTTGCGCCCACGCCGGGGCCCTTAATATGGTTATCTGTAGTACTAGATTTCAATATAAGAAGATACATCAAGCTACCTGGCTGCCTCCGGATCGAAAAACCACCAACCAGATTGATCATGTTGTGATAGACGGAAGACTCGTCTCCAGTGTTTTAGATGTGCRAGGTCCTAACATCGACTCAGACCACTATTTTGTTGCAGCCCAGATTTGCACCCGCGTCTGTGCAGCAAAAAACGCACGCCAACAAACACAAATAAGGGTCGAMGTCGAGAAGCTGCAATCAGAACAGACAGCCGAACAATTTTCTACTCGGCTTGCAATCCTGCTCTCTGAGAGCACTCGTCAGCAACTCGGTATWAGGAAACTGTGGGAAGGTTTCAAGACCGGAGCATACTCTTATAGAACCCTCAAAGGTTATCTAGTCAGCGATGCCCAGAGCATACTTAAATTATRGAGGGAACACTTCTCCAGCCTGCTGMATGGCCGTGACCGCACAACKGCAGGAGAAGACAAGCCCGATTCCCCAATCGATGACGATGAAGCAGACGTTCTATTCCCCGACCAGGAAGAAGTTCGAATAGTAATTACCCGCCTGAAGAACAGCAAAAATTGGCGGGGGCCAATGGATTGCCGGCCGAGCTATTCAAACACGGCGCTGGACGAAGGCATGCTCAACGAGGAGAGCAAAAAGGTGAAAGAAGCTGCCTTTATGCCGCGATGTCTGAATTTGGTATCCCCGCAAAACTAACACGGCTATGTAAGCTGACATTGAGCAACACCAAAAACTGCGTCAGAAACGGGAAGGACCTCTCCGAGCCGTTCGATACCAAACGAAGTTTCAGACAAGACGATTCCTTATCGTGCGACTTTTTCAACCTGCTTCTGGAGAAAATAGTTCGAGCTGCAGAACTAAATACAGAAGGTACCATCTTCTATAAGAGTGTACAGCTGCTGGCGTATGCCGATGATATTGATATCATTGACTTCAATATCCGCGCCCTTAGTTTTGCTTTTTCTCCAGACTGGACAAGGAAGCAAAACAAATGGGCTCGGCAGTGAAGGAGGGCAAGACGAAATATCTCCTGTCATCAAACAAACAGTCGTCGCACTCGCGACTTGGCACTCACCTCACTTTTGACAGTCATAGCTTTGAAGTTGTAGATAATTTCGTCTACCTTGGAAGCAGCGTAAACATCACCAACTATGTCAGCCYAGAAATCCAACGCAGGATAACTCTTGACAACAGGTGTTACTTCGGACTGAGTTGGCAACTGAGAAGAAAAGTCCTCTCTCGACAAAACAAAAACCAAACTCTATAAGTCACTCATAATTCCCGTCCTTCTATATAGTRCATAGGCTTGAACGATGACAACAACGGATGAGTCGACTTTGCGAGTTTTCGAGAGAAAAGTTCTGCGAAAGATTTATTTTCCCTTGCGCGTTGGACACGGCGAATATCGCATTCGATGGAACGATGAGCTGTACGAAATTTATGTCGACATTGACATAGTTCAGCGAATTAAAAGGCAAGGGCTACGCTGGCTAGGTCATGTTCTCCAAATGGGCGAAAACACTCCAGCGCTGAAAGAATTCTACGCAGTACCCGCCGGGGGAAGCAGAGGATGAGRAAGATCTSCGCTCCGTTGGAAGGACCAAGTGGAGAAGGACCTGGCTTYACTTGAAATATCTAATTGGCGCCATTGTTAACTCGGCTATAATCGCGGAAGCGGTGACTACGYCAATTAAAAAGAAGACACTCAATATATAATATCATAACTAGGGATTCATATCATAATTATAATCAATTACACATTTAATTTCAATTCGAGAATGATATTTAAAAAAAATTATAATTTGCTAAGTTGGTAGACTATCAATAATTACTGTGTCAAATATTGGCGCGGTCTGTCAACCAGTATGTTATATCAAAAACACAAGCATATTAAAGCCTTCATATACGATCGAAAAATCGTTGAGGACATGCCCAGTTCTGGACTATCTTTGATATCTTTAGCTGATGAAAATTTTAAAGGAATATGTGCTTGAGTGTTCAGTCAAGTGTTAGAGAAATGGCAAGGAAGCATTTCTCGMGAGATCGTTCAAGTAATTTTKGTAGATATTTTGGGTATAATATAGTTTTTGCTTTGCTCGACATGTCCGGATAAAGCTGAATTTTTTTTCCAAAAGTGTACCTGTCTTGTCTCTTTTCGATATTCTTTAACGCGGGAGTCCCGTTCCCAATAATATGSAGAGCATTATAACTGCCGAGGAGACATGGGTTTATGAGAATKACTTGCAAGCAAGTCAACAATCATCGAAATGGAGGGGAAAACCGCGCCAAAGCSGCTCAAAACTCAAAGTGATACCTTAGAGCAACAATTTCCTTAAAGTTTTACTTCATAACATTATTTGTGTTTGATTCTTATTCTGTACAGACAATGAAATACTTAGGTGGAAAATGTGTATATTAAATAGAAAAGTTTGTGGTTGGTTTTTTTCGTTTCAGCAGTATATGTGCAGGAATATCGCGTGTTATGTACCAAGTAAGGTTGAAGACGGCCATGCAGTACCTTAGAGGCTGATTTAAGARTACTTAAGTAATCGGATCGGTTCCAGATTTTTATCGGGATAAAAACTGTTAACTCGGTAACAATTAACGAAATTACATCATAAATGTTTTCTGCCGCTAAATAGCACCATCARTAAGATATTACCATAACCCATTTAGCTGCGAATCATCCCTTTTCATACTGATAAGAAGGTATCGAAAGGATTAGTTCACAGCAAATTTAGTGCATATAGAACTTATATACTATGAGCTATACACATATTATACTACACATAATACATTACTAGTGACGTAGGACTAAGAGAAGCTACTGAAAAGAGTTATGAAAGAATTAATAGTTTTTTTCATTACGAGATAAAAGTTCCCTCGTATAAAATTCTTAGTTTAATATTTAACGCATATWCAAGTTTAAAGCAATTATCTCATATATTCTAATGAAGTACGATTTAATTTTTCTAGTGTGAAATATAAAAATTTTAAGGAAATTCTGGAACTTGAACAACTAGGCGTTATTCGCGCATTCCCAAGTTGTCGTATACGTAACCTTTTCAAATATTGGTTGTACCGCCTGAATATATACGAAATATCATGCGATTTTTGAAAAAATCACCAGCAATAAAACTACTAAGAASAATAAATGTTAATTGAGAGCTTATACTGTGCAAAACAATGTATCGAAAATRTAGACGAAACATGGCTCTTGTTATCTGCTACTATGAAACTAATTACTAAAACATATAAAAACAAGAAAAAATGTTAAATTTGTCTGCATCGAAGCTAATATACCCTTCACAGGCACATTTTTTTTAGTGTACAGTTTGTATGAAAGCTACATATATGCTTTAGTAATCCGATGTAAACAATTTCTTCGGGTGTTACATTATTTCTATGAACAATTACTCATACCAAAATTCGGGAAGATATATCGCCAAATGAAAAAGTTTCCCATGCAAGCTCTTGATTCCGATCATTCAGTTTGTATGGAAGCTATATGCTATAGTAATCCGATCTGAACAATTTCTTCGTATATTACATTATTATCTTAGAAAATAACCCGTGCCAACTTTTATGAAGATTCATTGTCAAATGTGAAAGTTTTCCATACAAAAACTTGATTCCGATCGTTCAGTTTGTATGGCAAATGAGCAGCTTCTTGAAGAGATTTCAAAAACATATTTTAAAAACTGAGAGACTAGTTCGTATATATACAGACAGAGGGGCATGGCTAAATCGACTCAGCTCAACATACTGATAATTTAAATATATACTTTATAGAGGCTCCGACGCCGACATGCCATCTAACATCCCATAACAGTTTCCATTATGAGAGAGAACAGTCCTGTAAACTAATAGTTAATTAAAAAGTTGATCTCAACAGAGATCCAAAGTTAGAGTACTTATTATATAATTTTGTGTATTTATTAGACCAGTAGCAAAAGCGTCAAGCTTCCTCGTGTTAAAGTTGTTATTGTAACTTATCATAGTGGAATCGCTTGAAACTGCAAAGTAATAAGCYTAACTGAAACACTTCCTTTAGTCTAATCAGACTAGGAACGAGTCRGTGCTCCGCTGCCTTTATGTATTATATAGCCAGGTCTGTGGACTTCGTGCGAATTCCTTCTGTTCCTGAGTAAAACGCAAGAGGTTCATGGATTGGTTCTTGGTTAACAACCAAAACGTTTGTGCGGCTGTGAGATGCTTTTCGATCAAAATATAACTTAGAAGGYCCCTTTAACTACCTGCTCTTATCAAAGTTAGCTCGCCGCAATTATAAATGTTCTGAATAGACACTGTCTAATAGGCTCACATATCTCATATCACTGTAGAAATTTGTGGTCAACTCAAAACACATCGGTGGTCTGCGAAGATCCACTGATTAATATTTAGGAATCTTGGGTGCCCCAAGAACCGAAATTTACCTTTATATAAGTGAGATCTAAAAGTRTCGATTGCACGAAGATCAACTTTAACTTAATTTACCCTAATCAATGTACTGAAAATAAGTTTTTRGTAGTCGCAAGAAGGTGCTGTAATTGCCGATATGAGATGGTCTTTTGGAATCATAGTAGATATAGACAACACAGCGGCTCACCTTTTCTATCCAAGTGCGATCATKCTTGACTTCACGAATATCAATATCTCATATTATAATATACAAACATTTTGACTCAATTAAGTTTATCGTACACACCCACAACATCCAGGTAACCAACTTGACTTTTCATCGGATCCGTATTGACCTGGCACATATACCAGCCTTTGTCCGCTTCCTTGACRTCACGTATTCTTAATATCCAAGCACGTTTATCAGCATGGGTTATGCTCATTCTGTTGTTTTTCGTTATAACGTGATTTTGTATCGTCAGTATTGTTTGTGTGTCGACGCGCAGCCACGCAATCTAGGCGATGCCCCGAAATAATCATATGACGCACAAGAATGCGGGGGTGTGTGTTTATGAATTTATAAAGCATAATGCGAGACGTGTCAACCCGTTCGACACAACCCATTCATTTTCATATTAGCAGATAATACATAGGTCGCAAGACGAACGCATTCATATGCACGTTCGGTCATTAGTTCGTTTTTGTTTATTTGTATTTGCGCATTTTCATTTAGTATAGGTGYGTATAGGTGGGTTGCGTGTGCCGGTTGGATTATATTATATATCCATTGGACGTGCAAGTGATTGTGTTGAATTTTCCACAGAGTTCCACAGGACGTTGGACACATGTGAATGTGTGAAAGTGTATGCGTAGGTTTGTATCAGTAAGGAAGAAAAAGGAAAGAGAGAAGAAAATTCATGTGAAAATTGTTTGTTTACGTTTAGTTAATAGTTGAACGTTTTATTAGCTACTGCTTCGCAGAGTTTGCATACATATAATAAATATTAACATACGGTGATTGCTTGCTGATGTATATACACATATTTAAATACATTTGTAACTTTAAGATATACACCTGATTACTTGCGGCCGTTATGGGTCTATCAATGAATCAGCTAAGAAAGAGTGTGAATACCTTTTTTTGAGGTTAAGGAAGTTAATTAGGAATGGCTTACTTTAAACGGTAAAATTCATTTAAAATCATATGTAAACACAGACCAAGCATATTGTTATCGATTAACATACATATATATATTTTGTATTATTTCTACCCTATTAATAAGACAAGAAAAGCTTAGTGTTGGTTTAAGCGGCACTTGTATTGTGACCACCGGAAGAAAATATTATTTTGGGAGTTGTTGTAGACTGATTGCATAAAACTTTTTTTTAATGAATACATACAAAAAGTTTCAAAAAACTAAATTTAATTTATTGGCTATCTTTAAAGTGGTTAAAAAACTCCAGCACTTCAGCAGCCGTTGCGGTTCTGATCGTAGTTACAATTAAAATGTTTACAAAAACATGATTTTGCTGATCTATTTTTGTATGACAGCTATAAGAAAGAATGGTCTGGTCCGAAAAATTTCTTCAGAAACTCAGAAACTTGACCCTTGTTTTGGATAATCATAATGAACAATCCGTGGAGAATTTCGTGGAGATATTTTGTCGAAAACAAAAGTTTTCCATACTGTAATTTGAGTTTGGTCTTTCAGATTGCGTGGCAACTATATGCTGTAGTGGTACGATCTGGACAATTTCTTCACAACCTATACCGTTGTTTTAGGTAATAATGCATTTCGTGAAGATACCTCGTAAAATAAAAAAATTCTCCATATTAAGAATTCGATTTCGATCGTTCATTTTGTATGCCTACTATTTGCTATAATAGTCTGATATCGATGGTTTTGACATATGAGCAGCTTATTGGGGAGGAAAGGACGCGTGCAAAATTTCAAACTTATATCTCAAAACTTAGAGACTAGTTCACATACATATACATCGAATTTAATTCCCGCGGCGAAGGAAATTGAAGAAAATATATATATTTCTTTATCCGCTAATGCACGGATGAAATAAAACACGTGTGGTTCTCGTGGATTGCCAGATACAAATCAAATCTTTATTTCCACAATACTAATATTTATACATTTTGGTATATTTACTTAAAGCTAAAGCTAAAGCTGAAGTGTAAGCATTAGCTAATGATTGACTCGAGAACAAAGAAAGGGCCAATTACAATATTAGCTGTTTCAGCATATTTCGGTAGAACGTTAAGCGTTCTGTTTAATTCACAATTATTATTGTTATGCCTTCTTGCGAGGGCAAGCGATATCGTTTTGATAAGAATGGATTATTGGATTCAGAACGGAAAAAGCATATCGAATTCTTCAATAATCAAAAACGTTAATTAAGACTTTTAATTTGTGAGATAGTGTAATTGCAAAATGCAAAGATTCAATTTTATTTAATATAAAATAATCAGAGGGGGGAGAGACAAGTTTAAAAAAAATGGTGCATCCTGGTGACATTGATCCTGACTCTCCTGGTGGTCTTAAAAAAAAAAAAAATCAAAAGAAATTCTTAATCAGTATGGATGCTGTTATAGTCCCTAAGTCAGGGAACACGAAAATTTTTTTTTGAAAAATGGCGACTACCTGAAAATTATTTTTTACGCTTTTTTTTTTTTGAAATTCCTGATCTGCTCTTAACATAATTTTAATTTTTAAAAATCCTTTGGAGGATATGTTCTTAAGGGTCTAAACTTTAAATATGTGAAAAAAATCGAATTTTTTAAAATTATAGAGTAGAATATCCCCTTAATGTCAGGGCTTTGTGGCGGTGTTAGCAGATGTTCTGTGTTGAGAAGATGTACATAGCGGGAATCCACATTATAACGATACGATCCGGACGTTGTGGTTAAATATAGATTCACTTTTGACATGCCCATTATTTCATCATTGGACTGTAAATTTTCCTTAAGAGTGGATGCTTATTCATTGCCACGTCTATAAAACGAGACTCCCGGCTCCCTGAGCAGACGGAACCACCGCCATGCTTAGCAGTTGCTTTGACGTTTTTGATATTTAATCCTTCATTTGGTTTCCTCCAGACGAGACCATCCGATCCAAAAATGTTTTATTTGCTTTCGTCACTAAATATTACAGTTTTCCATAAGTCAAAATCTTWAAATTTGTTTATTTATAACAGATATAAGTGGTCTTTTTATGCAGCACGGCCGTGTATATTGTTATTTCCAAGCACTCTACACACTGTTTCATTTGACACTTTGGTTCGAAACGCTGCTTTAAGTTCATCATTTTCTTTTCCCTTACTGTCAATAACTTTGGTCGTCCTCTACCGCCTGCGTTTTCCAAGTTAGCGCCTTCTTTACACTCTTTTACCACACTTTCTATATTTTGACGATATCGACTAACCATATCACGTTTTTATATTTGACGATATTTTGTGAATTTACCTTTATTGTGAAGGTGAAAAACTATTTTTTTCTCAGCAGGAGTTAATTCTTCACCTTTAGTCATTTTTAATGTGTACAAAACCACGATCACAATCGAAATAAATACAACTAAAACTAAATTGAATTCCAATATGTACCAGCAACCATAATATAAAAAAATTATGAAAAAATAGAAAACCAAACAAACTCCACCCAACTAGCAGAATTGAAAACGACAGAAAAATACTTTTGTGAGAACAGAATTTCGCCGAAACGCATATTTTTTGTTTGATGTATACTATATAACGGGACAATATTTATGTTAATGGTTTAATGTTTTTTTCTAAGGAAAATTTGGATAAGTAAACATGCGCACTTAAATAAATGAAATCGCCAACTTTATCCASTGAAAGTTTTAAAAAAGGAATGGTAAGGGTTATGCAAAATGCTTCTRTGATATACTTAGGGGTTTCACAYGGTCTCATAATGTTATAAGTTATAACGRTCCGAAATCATATAATTGAAAATGTATGTAATTGTGTAAACTCATTTTTGTATATAATMCAACAAAGCTTTTTTTAAACAAGTATAAAAATTTATAATTTTAYGATTTTACGATGCTTTATGACAAGTTGTGAGTACCCTAACTGTATATAAAATAAGGGCAAATAAAGGCTGTGTGCGTTCCAGCCGACAATTTTTAATAGCAAAAGTAGTGAGTTTAGTTGTACAKTATTCGGCTACAATACGGATGCAAACAATAGACATAAAATCATAGGCTAGACCAATTAACGCAGTGAACCATCCGCAGTCCGAACCATATCAAATGACGCTGCTGAGGTATTAGCCAGTATGGCACCGATTGACATCCAGTGAGACGAAGTCGCCCRAATATACTATACAACTTCTCAGAGAATTCTACAGCAGCAAAAAGAGAGGAGAAGCCAAAATCATCACAASGTGTCAGCAGCGGTGACAAACTTAATGCAAAGGACGGTAGACTAYAGACAGATTACGGACAAAATTCGTGGATAGATAGACAACATGGGGACCTGGATTTCCATTTGRCCCAAATTCTCAGTTGCCATGGGTATTTTAGAAGCAAATACAAATATCATTATGAGTTTAGTTAGGATAGGATGCTCTAAACACGTACTTTATCATTTCCCTTGGTTTTCAAGTATAAGGAAAATGCTAACTGGAATGACTGCACTTATATACAAATCATCTGTAAAATGAAAASCTGTAAGCGAAGCTTCACTTATAATTATGATATAATAAGATTGGGACATTTACAATAGATAGGGCGTCAGTCGGTCCATATAACAGAGGCGACTTAAATGTCTTTCATGAAGTAATACTTAGTCCACAGATCATGTGGAGAGACATGATATGGGAGTAGGTTAGGCTTAGCGGATTAAAGATCCACACTCCGGCTTACGATGCTTCCCCCTACTATACAAACAAACAAAAAAGAAGAAAAAGTAAGGAAGGGCTAAGTTCGTGTGCAATCGAACATTTTATACTCTGGCAACTGCAAGAATCAAAGCCAGGAAAATATTTAAAGCCATAAWACCAATCATCAGCCGGATGTTCGAAAATCCGAAAATAATTAATATATTGGCCGATATATGCGGTATAAAGTCCCCCCGGAATTTCGAAAATCTTTATATTATGTATATGAAGGCTAAGGAAGTATTGGTGCGATTCAACCCATTTTTGACATACCGACAAACCATTATAGGAGAAGGATTATCAATTAACACTTAGTCCAGTGATCCCCAGATACTCACTCACTCACAAATTATGTTRAGGAAAACTTTTATAGTGACCTACATTTGCGCAGCCAAAGGGTCCATTTGCATAAGGAAATATTCGTAATAATTGTAATATTAGTGATTAGGATTTGTTGTATTATCAGGATATGACTTCGTTGCACACACTTAGGCGTAAGGGTAGGAAAAGGAAAAGAAAAGTAATAATGTAAAACTTGCATTTGATAAGGTTTTGTACAAAGAAGTAAGAGTGATGGGATTTGAATAAACTGAAATTTGTTAACGCATACAGCAATAAAACTTMGTTACAAAAATCCCACAAATATGTTATGTAGTAATTTAACTAATCAAAAATTATTGGGTTTTGGTTTGTCATTTGAATTATTTACCTTTAGTTTGTATAGAAGTAATTCTTATAATCTTTTTCATCCCTTTCATGCAAATGATTCATATATCTTTTTATATATACATATKTATATTCTAACATGTTAACTATTTTAACTACGTACTTTATAGGTTTGCAGATTATCAACAACACATTGCAACACCGCCTCTCGTCCCACTGGTACCGTGACATTCTGTAATGGCTCACCAAATTTTGGTAAATCTGAAAAATGAAAAAGAAATTAAATATTTTCTTACTTGAAAGTATAGTTTATAGAGCTTAGTTAAATCAAAGCGTTCTTTAAGGGGTATTACAGTCCGAAGTAATAAATTTCAGGTAGTTTCACTAGATAAAATGAGCTACCCACAGGGTGGAGTTATTTCCCCCTACTATGACACCTAGTAATAGGTGAGCCCCTTGAGATGCTCACAGCCATAGGTACGCCGATGGGTTAAAACCAACACGTCAAAAACAACCGTTGTCCCTTCTACAAATCGAAAATCTCTCTCGGCTTTGAGGACCCTAACACTTCGWGCCAGGTGGTTGGAGATGTCGAAAGARGTCAAATTTCTTAACATATCATTAGATTCAACCTTAGGGTGGGAAAGGCATGTGGAAATAACACCGTCTAGAGCCTCAAAAGCACTCCTTATATGCAGAGGYATAGCCGGTAAATCTTACGGCTGCAAACCAGGTATCATCAGGTTGCTGTATACCATGATCGTAAGGTTTATTCTCAGTCTTAGGAGAAGACACACCACTGGCCTTCTTTCAAGTGACGACGTTACGAAGAGGGTACACTCCACAAAGAACGGTAAAGTTACTCTCGGCAGAATGGCAGATTAGAGTGATTCAACGCTCGACCTGCTACYGAGGGAAGGCATTCGAGCAGGCATTGCAGGACCGCATACCAAACTATTCAGACCAATGAGATATTTTCCGAGCATCTTTCAAGAAAAATCTTTTGCAATAAGWCAGTGTGCAAAAATCAATGAAACTATCGCAACCAGTGTATCGCTATACTCAGCGATAGTCAAGCGGAGCTTAAAGGGGTAGCCCGCTCTGTGGGGGCTTATAGGTTGATGGGGCCAGATTACATTACAGAGGCGTGGTCATAAAGGAATTGATCGGCACTGAGGACAGAGTGAGGAGAACGATACTGGCAGTAGGCAACATGAACCATGATATTAATGAAAGTTACAACATATCAAGGTTTGGAGATATTATTAAGATCTCCCGATATAACTTTTGTCTCCTTGTCATGCTCTATACTACCGGTTTTGTGGCATAGAACTGGAAGTTCCCAAACACATATTCTACAGTGCCAAGCAATTTGTAGAAGAATGMTCAAGGCCCTTGGCTTCTTTCATCGATTCCATCGCGCCCAGAAAGCTTCTAAAAGTTTTCAGAGAACTGGAGAGGTCACAACAGGCCACGGATCGCACTGCAAAAGCTCTATTATTTTCCTTCTATCTAAACCCACAGTTTTAAGCCTCCTAAAAATCTGTACGCAAAATATAAATATATATACATATAGTTACCGACATATCTAGAATAAAGTCGAAATGTTTGTAGCTAGGGAAAAGTTAGCTTACAAAATTATACGAGTATGTACAGAGAAGATGGGTTTCCAACTCGTGAACACGCCACGTATATTTGACCGTGTGAAAAACATAGCATTTCCAGATTTTTGCCATACTCCTCTACCGACTRTCCTTGTGTCCTGTTGATGGTMATCGATAGAGCAATTTTCACTGGAAACTGAATACGTTTGAACTGAAATGGATGTCCCCATGTATTCGATCAGCCGGCTTGCAGTATACAGTTTCGGCGCATGAAGATTTTGAAACATAATAATGACAGATCCAACTTTGAGATGCAAATGATGCTGTGTCATACCAAACCTCGAAATTCCACTTGCTAACTCACGGCTTCATCTTCATTGTCAAGACGATCGATCGATTTGTGTGAGCACAAACCTCCCGGAATTTAACTTTGAATCTTCCAGTTTAAGTAACTAACATCGGTATTTTTGGCAGCTAAA
>NW_017537657.1:46877-47270 GCF_001853355.1 Bactrocera latifrons
AAATTTGTATGGTATAAAGTAAAATTTTGGAATTGACCAATTTTCCGACTTTTCGTCACGAAAAGCATACATGTTTTGTTTTATTTATAAACCTTCCCCGATCCACAGTCGTTCTCTTGGCGTTACTAATAAACAAACATTCATTCGTTTCTATGGAAAAAAGCAAAAGGCTGTTTTTGGTGGTTTCCGACTATTATTCGAATTTTTAAAAACCATCTGTGAACCTCAACGAACATTTAGAAAAAAGAATTGGCCAAATTGGTCCAGGCGTTGTTGAGTTATGCTCTTAGCAACACATTTTGCGATTCAGTTTTATATGTATATAATATAAGATTCTCGATGAATGTTGTTCACCGCAAAATATTCCAAAAAATTGTAGTGCGGAGTAAAAAA
>NW_017537657.1:47895-49724 GCF_001853355.1 Bactrocera latifrons
TATTATTATACATTAAACATAAGGAGCACTAGCTACAGAGACTTTTAGCTCACGGTTTTAATATAAACGACTTAAATAATACAGACGAAACCTCCATTTAAGAATTATTTACAAGCAATATGTTTTTATGAACTAAAAATATATGTTAAAAATAAATTTTAAAAAGGCAGGATAACTTAAATATATTTCATTAACTTTGTACGAGATAGATATTCAGATATTTTAGTGATGTTTACAATAGACGTTATTTTTAATAAATCAAGAGCTTTATTATTCTGAAAGATACTGGTCCTTGCTGAATTGAAGAAGGGGCATTCATCCAGTAGATGTATTATAGTTAGGGAGGATGAACTACAATATAGACATGATGAATTAAGGTTTCCATTTAATAAATGGGAATGTGTTAATGACGTATTACCAAGACGAAGCCGAAGCCGAACAAAGGCTTTTATATTTTGGGAACGGCCTGATGGCGGATAAGCAGGTTTTTTGCCCTCTTGGTGGCAGATGGCGTAGTGGTATTGCACATTCTTCCAAGCATTAGCTTTTATAGCTTTTTGTTTTGAAGCGATTAAATGGATTATGTCGTTGTTTTTTTTTCGATGTAGTTCATTTCCAGTAATACCGGATCAACAATAGCAAAAGACGTGTAGGAGTCGGCCTTCGAAGCGTCAGTAAAAATGAGTTGCCAATCTACGTAGTGTTGCACAATGAGCTCTTTGAACAAAATTTCTATATACCTTGGAATTGGTGTTATTTTTATGATGTTTTTGAAGATGTAGCTCGAGCGAAGATTCTTTGAGTAGCCACGATGGGGCAAAAGAAAGTCTTTTCCTCAGGTGTACTTGTTATATCTAGATCCTTAGCTAAATTAAGGCATTTAGAAACAGTGGAAGAGGTATTGGAGTTTGTATCGTCGGTCCATTTGGCTTTTACTATACCATATAAGAGCTTGTTATTACATAATAGTATCATACTAAGCTTAGTTTCTATATAGCAATCGAGCTGTGAACACGTGTTATAACCTCTCTGCGACAACAAAAAGAAATTCGACACTCCGAAAGTTTTTTTTCAACTCTGTGTACAGTTGATTTTTTTCACATTTTCCAATAAATTCATCCAGGTAAATATGTTTATAATATTAGTTGAGCCTTTAGCCTTCGACACACAAMAKAARTTTTGCACGAATTTACATTGTGTTCATTATCCACCGCCATTTTGCAAATATGAGCGTTTGGGAAATCTCGGGGCACTTATTACGGGGAATGTCAAGCCACATAGTTTTTTAAATTTGACATGCTAACTTCATATATTTGACGTGTATAAGTCATTTTTCGTGCAGAATTTCAACAACACAATAGTTTTTCAACATTTCCTGATAGTTTCGTGCTCCGAAAAATTTTTTTTAGTCGTTATGCCGCGGTACTATCCCAAACAAGAGAAAATTGTTGATTTCGACAACATTTTGGAGGCGATCAAGTCGGTGAAAATACATCACAACAGCGTTCGACAATCTGCGACGGCACACGACAATCAACAGGCGAGTAAGGATTGGCAGTTGGCGTTCATGAAACGCCACAAAAATTTGTCACTGCGAACACCAGAGCAAGTAAGCCAGAGCCGTGCGAAGCGATTCAAAAAAGAGAATGTCGATGCATTCTTTGCAACCTTTCATCCGTTCGCCGTTTGAACCTCACCGAATATGGAACATGGATGAAACCGGCTGCCCGACCGTGCCAACCAGACCTGTCAAAACCATCGCGCGCAAAGGACAAGAGCAGGTCGGCTCATCAACATGATTAGCGCGATCTATCAGTTGAAGCCGCAAT
>NW_017537657.1:50260-62816 GCF_001853355.1 Bactrocera latifrons
CAAATCGATAGAACTCAAAGGAGTTCCTAGAATCAAGCATTCTGCCCCCTTGAATTCGGTAGGTGCTTGCAGGTTGCGAAAACTTAATCGCGACAGATCCAACTTTGAGACGCAAATGATGAGGTGGCATACCGAGCTTCTCCACAGTATTTAGAAATTCCACGGGATAAATCACGGCGACGTCTTCATTGACAAGACGATCGATCGATTTGTATTAGCGCAAATTTCCCGGAACTTGACTTTGAATGTTTCAGTTTAAGTCAACAACATCGGTATATTTGGTAGCTAACTTTGCGCGTGCACTTAAGGAATCGTAGTTATGATAATTTGTCCAATGTCCGAACATTCGTGATTAGTTCATTTTTTGCGAATTGATAAACGGCAAATGGAATTCATATCAAACCACCGGAAGCATCGAAAGGAATTGACCCATTTCCAGTTCTTAGCGAATACAATATAAAATGTCTTCGGCAATGTCATTTTTGTTGGTATCGCATAATTGATGCGGGTTTGAAGGCTGATATGTTAAAATGAACATCGCGAAAAGTGTGCGTCCTTCATTTTCATTCGAAGTAGCTATCGCATCGTACATCATTTGATTCCAGTGAGTATCATGTTCCAGCAGTTGTAATTGATTGCTGGCTTCTCCAAAATTTTCATTCACCATTCACAGTACCCAGTGACTCAAATGAAGTTGAACTGCGTACATTAATCAATAGAAATCAAAGGTAGGAGCAATCGTTTTTTTTTTTTTTGGTGGATTGTGTAAATTCGTCCTAATACATTAGTTGAGAGCTCACCTGGATCTCCATCTACTGGTTGGCCTTGCCTTCTTCGTAACTATTTCTTCGACGATGCATTCCATGTATAATTTCAAGATATTTCCGAATAGAGCAATTCTCTCGCAAACGGATCACAGAGGCAAGTTGAGAAAAAACTCGTAAATGTTAATTTTTTTTGTTGGCGGTGTTTCCACCTGTTGTACCGTATTCTCTGTGTTGAAATACATTCTTTAGCTATTCTCCAAATGAACTGCGTCACGCACAGTCGGAAAAGGTTTATGAATTGCAAAAATAAATATCCCGCAAAGCGATTTAATGCAGTTCACGTATCGATCGTATCGTACTCAACATTGATATGAGTTTTTAATGTGATTTAGACAATAATGGCGAATATGGTACAATCCATGTGTTGTCAACTTCGACATTCACTCTTCTAAGTTGAATGCTGAATGTTCTGCCATCGTCTTCTGGTGGGCAACGCCGTTAGAGTTGATATCCATCATTTCCAGTTTATGTTTCCAAAAGAAAAGAACGTGGATAGTGTTTCGTGCATTTATTGCCAGAGAAACAAACCGAAGTGAGATTGTAGTGTCCGCAAGGGCCTTGAACCATATTGGTTTTCATCACTTCGTATAATACTGGATCTTTCTCTGCATCAAGAATTTCCGCAGAAATGATTCCATCAATTTGATCTGGTGGATCTAAAATCCACTGTCCAAAGAAGAATGTGTGCGTGCGGCAAATCTGTCTTTTGCCACTCAACAGAGTATATCTATCATCTAACAATACCACATATACGTTTCTTCAAGATAAAGTCGATCAAACATCGTAAATGTTGTTTGAAAAGTCATACTGTGACGTCGTGACGACGGTTGCTGATTGACCGCGATTCATAATTGCGCACGTATGTCATCGCATTCTGGAAGTACTCGGTCATGTGCCTTGGGCTACCAATGTATGTTGATGCCAAAAAGAACTCCGACCCATATTAGAGCAACCTCGTTGTTCCATCGTAACAAATTTCAATCTGTAATTGATCACTTTGTGTGTAGCACACAGAAAGTTTTCACTGAGTAATTCGCAATAATCTTTTTTTCTGAATAACCGGAATAAAGAAAGCAAACGACAAATTTGAGCGATTCACATAAATAAAACTAAAAAAAATTTGGATGAAAAAAAGTTACTTTTTAGAATTGTCCAATTTTCCGACTTTTCCTCACGAAAAGCATACGGTTTTTTTATTTCAAACCTTTTCCCAGCGAGCAACCTCTGAAAATGTCATCAAGATTGGTTCATCCGTTCTCCAGCTGTTACTAACTAACAAACATTCATTCGTTTGTATGGGATGTTTTTAGGGCTTTTCCGGCAATTATTCGAATTTTTCTCACCGTAAAAACCATCTTTGAGGCTCAGCGAACATTTAAAAAAAGAMTTGGCCAAATTGGAAACGGGCGTTGTTGAGTTATGCGCTTACCAACACATTCTGCGAATCATTTTTATATATAAGATGAACTTTAATGAACCAAATATGTATGTACCATTTTTGTCGACCACTTTTTGCCATTATTCCATCAAAACTTTTCTGGGTAAACTTGTCGTGAAGCTAACGTTACTCCATTAAGGGAATTCCGCATTGACCGAACAAAYGGTAGTGCGATGGTGCAAGGTCCTATATGGTGGATGCATCAAACCTTCCCAGCCAAGCTTTCGCAGTTTTTTCCGAGTCATCAAAGATATGTGTGGTCTAGCTTTGTCCTGATTGAAGACGAAGCCCTTTCTGTTGTTTAGTTCTGGTTGGCAGTTGTTGGCAGCAAAATGTAGAATCAATCGTTCGACCAGGCYCTAGTAGCTCATAGTAGATGATTAATTTTAAATCTCACCAAATACTCGGCATTATCTTTCGAGGCATCAATCCTAGCTTTCCGACCATTTCTTGAACTTTATCGCACATTATTGTCGTGTTTGATCCACTTATTGTCTCCTGCTACAATTCGCTTCAGAAATGGTTCGATTGCATCTCGTTTCAGCAAAGAATCGCAGAGGTTAATTCGGTTCATTAAATTTTTCATAGACAAATCATGTGATACCCAAACATCGAGCTTCTTGTTGTAGCCATCCTTTATTAATTGATTCAAAATCGTTTGAYGATGAATGCTAAGTTACTTAGCGATGTCATGGCGGCTTATGCAACGGTCCTGGTCAATATTTTCCATAATTTCATCGACTTTTTGAACGATAAATCGACYAGAGCGAGGTGCATATTTTACATTGAAATTTCCAGTATAGAGCGAASCATTGTTGTGTTACACGCATTGATACATCATCGTGTCCGTTATCTYAACAAATTTTATTTGTCGCTTGCGTWACATTCYTCCCTATTTTATACAAAAATTTCAAAATATATCGRATATATTCATTATTTTCAYTAATTTTTGAACAGCTAARTTTTGCTTAAATGAAACTTAAAATCTCATCTTTCCAACTGGTATGACACAATGTGGTAGCACTGGACATATATGACTGSAACGACATATATGACTGACAAAATACCCAATATTTATTTATAAAATGTTTATCCAATATTTATTTATCCAACTGTACAAATTTGAAATGAGTAGCCTTAATTATGTACACAAATTTATTTTACTTATTTATGTATATGGTTCTGTAGGTATTTGATGCATACCTCAATCTGTATGTATTTTGTGCAATTTTTCAAGTATGCAGTTTTATTGATTTGGAAGTAACTGTGAACCACAAACTAAATTTGAATCTACATTTATCTTCCATGACCCTCTTAGATTTGTTAAAAGTCCATCTKTGGTGCGGTCTATACTCGAGTGTCAGTGATCAGTGCTTCAGTAATCAAGTCCATTCAGAGAAATTAGAGTTCGTTCAAAAACAATTTACATTGGAATTCCCGGTTAAACCTTCGCCCATATACTAACTGTTTAAAACTTATAAATCTACCTCTGTTCAATAGTCGTAGGGAAATGCATGGTATAATATTTCTTGTAAAACTTATGAATGGGTCAGTCATTAGTTCATCTGCATACATCCACAATATTAAGGTTCCCGTTCGCTCAACCAGGCAATTTAGACCTTCACGTTTAAAATTTTCTAGATAAAATTTTGAGTTAAACAAACCATTTCGCCGTATAAGCCACGATTTCATTTCTCATTCCAGCACATTTTATCTAACAGACTCACTCTGTACTAATAAAAAGGTTATTTTATCTACTCCTATCAAGTAACATTTAAAAGCAATAAACTTACTTTATTCTAATTCTTAATTTGGGGGATCAGATTTTTGGTTTTGTAGCTGAGCAGCTTAAGGTCGCAACGCTTAAAAACTATCCTACCTTTTATGGCTCAGCCAATTCTGCTCATTTGCGGATTGCGCTCATCATATCGGTGGAGAAGGAGGAAGGTAATCGTTGGGTAGTATATTATTACTAAATATAATTTTTGCAATATTATGTTAAATTTATTYTAAAATACTAACTTTTMTCAGCAATATAACCAGTTAGAGYAAAAATATCGAGCCAACAATTTGGCATAGGTAATGTTATTGTACCCAAGTCGTACCAAATTTTCACAAAATCTTCTTTTTAACAAATATAACTTACCTACAGCTTCATGGCGTAAACTTTTAATGTGGTTTTCGCTCTTATTCATCATATAATAGTGGCTAAATGAAAAATTACGTCCAAATATGCCCCTCCTTAATGCGATCCTTTGTGCTAAATTTCATTTTAATAACTTTATTTATGGCTTAGTTATGACACTTTATAGGTTGTCGGTTTCCGCCATTTTGTGGGCGTAGCAGTGGGCCGATTTTGCCCATCTTCGAACTTAACCTTCTTATGGAGAAAAGAAATACGTATACCAAGTTTCATCATGATATCTCAATTTTTACTCAAGTTACAGCTTGCACGGATGGACGCACAGACGGACAGACGGACGGACGAACAGACAGACATCCGGATTTCAACTCTACTACTCACCCTCATCACTTTGGTATATATAACCCTATATCTGACTCTTTTAGTTTTAGGACTTACAAACAACCGTTATATGAACAAAACTAGATATAATACTCTCTTTAGCAGAGACTATAAAAATAGTCAAACCGAAAAACGTTCAAAGCGACCTCAATAGAAGCTTCAATAGACCCCAAGCAAGTAGCCACAAAAATTTAAAGAGAAGMTATTTTAAAAACCAATTGTTCACATCCGAACAATATAAACAAACGTCATGCGAACTTTGTAGAGGAAGTCACAAACTCAAATCGTGCGAAAAATTCAAAAAAATGAATATTAGCGATCGAAACAATTTCGTAAGAACAAAAAAAAATTATGCACCAAATGCTTGTCACATGCGCATACGCTTAAAGATTGCGAAAGCAAATTTAATTGCGTTTAGTGCCATAAAAGACATCATTCAATGTTACATATAACAAATTTTCCAGCTCACCGCCAAACAGCGCAAACATAAAAAGAGCAACAGGTTTAGTTGCAACAACAAATTCTGAAAACTGCCAAGAAGCGCCATGCTGCTCAGAGGCGTTGAAAACCCAAACGCTACATAGCGAAAATCACAGTARGGTACTATTATCCACAGCAGTTGTCTCCATCGAACACCGAGRARAACTGTTTAAACTCAGAGCCTTAWTAGAVCAARGATCACAACGATCATTTATAGCGTCTAGGRCACRAAACAGGCTACAGTTGCCAACAAAASTGGCCAATTTTGAAATCACGGGAATGGGCGGAAGAGTTGTTCAAAACTCAAATAAAATCTGCCCCATTACCATCTTTTCCCCCAAAGCGGATAAGCGCATACAAGCAGATGATATTATTAATTAACCAATATGCTACCAAGCCATCACATAATCAGCCACTTGGCTACACGTGTCTAGTGCTGACAACCCTGCCGATGTAGGTACAAGGGGGTGCAAGCCTCTGCACCTTGCAACCACCACTCTTTGGTGGAATGGTCCTCGATGGTTAAAAGAATCCCCCGATTCTTGGCCACGATCGCCCATGCGCAATATAATTGCCCCCGAAAGTCGAAAAATCGACTACTTTCACACGACATTGGATGATACTGACATCCTAGAGCGATTCTCCTCAAACCCCAGAGCACTCAGGGTAATCGCTTACATGTTAAATTTCATCAAGCGACTCAAAATTAGAGTGAAAGGAGAACCCACGCTATACTCCCAAGGCGATACATTGACGCATCTAGACCTAGAAAAGGCAAAGGTCGCTCTTATCACTTATACTCAGTCGCGCCACTTCTGCTGCGAGATGTCACTACTAAGAGAATCAAAGCCGGTTGACAAAAAGAGCTCACTCTTAGTACTAAATCCATTTCTGGATACGAAAGGTCTTCTTCGTGCTAATGGTCGGCTTGCTAACTCAAGCCTGACATATAACGAACGCCATCCTCTAATAACACCAGAGAAGTCTGGACTTGCAACATTGCTACTCAAGTATATACACATATTAATGTTGCACGCGGAACATCGCCTAATGCAACATATAATTCTATATTCTATTCTATTCTATTCTATATTCCCCGACTTAAGCCTCAAATAAAAAAGTGCATTTTCATGTGCAAGATCTGCACTATGCATAAACAGAAGATGAGGACGCAGAATATGGCAGCACTTCCACCGGAACGCTGCAACTCTGCTTTTCACCGTTACAGGTGTCGGTTTTGCTGGGCCTTTTCAGATAAAGGCGCCCATGATAAGGTCTCCCACAATAATGAAAGGCTACGTGGCTGTCTTTGTCTGTTTTGCGACAAAAGCAGTGCACCTCGAGCTATGTACCAATCTGACAAGAGGCTTTTCTCGCGGCATTTTCTCCCTTCGTCGAACGACGCGGTTTTCCGTCCAAAGTTGTGAGCGACAATGGAAAAACCTTTATCGGGGCTCAAAGAGACACAGAAAAACAGTTTGTGGACTTTATAAAACAAGTCTCCCCTGAGATTTTACAAAAGTACCTCATATAAGTGGTTTGTGGGAATCAGCTGTAAAAAGCTTCAAATCCCACTTCAAAAAGGCAGCTGGAAACCACAAATTCAATTACGAAGTATTTACAACACTATTAATTCGCATTGAAGCCGTTCTCAATTCACGGCCACTAACAACACTCTCGCAAGGTCCCTCAGATCTCACAGCCCTAACTCCAGGGCGCCTTCTCAAAGGAGCACCCATTCTGGCCACACCTGAGACAGGCGTGGAGTCGCTATCCTTATTAAATCGATGGGAGAGAATTAAAATTCTCCATCATAATTTCAGTCGTAATTGAAAAGAAGACTATTTAAAGGACCTCCACAAGAGGTATCGATGTAAGACATCAGAAAATGCGACAAAGCTTGGAGATTGTGTACTTATTAACGACGATTGTCTCCCACCTACCGAGTGGCGACTTGGCCGTATAGAAGAGCTCCATAACGGCGCAGATGGTCACATCCGGGTCGTTGATCTCCGTACTCAAAGCGGAATACTCACCAGAAAGCTGGTTAAATTATGCTTGTACCAACCGCGGATAGTAGCGAAAATCCGATACTAAATATCCAAACATAATCCCGAAACAGAAACAAAAGTAAATCAAACAATGAAACAAAACCCCAACGCGCAGCCAACTGTTAACAATAACAATAAAAATTACAGAAATGGTCGGTCAATACGACGACCCAGTCATGCCACACAATGTGGCACAATCGCACATTTCATTTATATACTACCATGTATATTCAAGTACAATTTTTTACGGAGATCAAGATGGACGTGGACATGCCTACTACACCAACCCCAATTGTTCGGTCGGCAACCAACGTGGTACGCACTGGGCCTATCCCTACGCCCCGTCCAACCAATGCTACTGCATCAACTACCGCTTCTGGTAGTGGCTCACGAGCAGCCCCATTAACGCCATCCGCCCAAGCCGAGCCGCGTCGCATCCGATGCCCGCTATGTCGCCGGAAACACCGACTACAGCACTGTGGGCTCTTTAAGGAGTTATCGCCGACACAACGCCAGCGTGTTGCCCATGCACATGAGTACTGCTTCAACTGCCTGTCGCACACACATGTGACGCAGGAATGCGCTCTCGACGATTTATGCCACACGTGTGGCAGACCACATCACACGCTGCTGCACAGGACCCCACGACGCGATGTAGGTCGGCCAACTGCCACAAGCACGGGTAGATCGAGGCAAGCAACCCGGACGGTACGACGCCGAACCACTGCAGCCCGGCCTGAGCCCCATCAATGGCGTCCGCACCACGTTGCACCGACCAGGCGTCGTCCAAAAGCGCCACAGCATCGCCCCGCTACAGGACTCAGCAACGTAGTTGCAACTCTCCAGCAACTACAGACATTGCTAGGCTGAATATTCGCCTAGGGGGGCCGGGCTAAATGAGATAAGCCCCCCCCGCCCTTATGCCACTACACCAATACACCACACACACCGAGTCCACATTCCACAGGACCCGCACATCAACACCACCCACAAACACACGCCACACTGGTCAAAAGGCTTTTCTTCAGTCTCGTTTTGATCCGCAATCAAAACCTACGCATCGCCGCTGTGATCCTCGCGCCCTCTCGATCATCATATATCATTCCGTAATATTGTCTAATTAAAAATAACTTGAACCTCATTTTCCACATTTGTAAATAAATTAAAATATCTAATTAAATTAACCTTAAATTACCTTTACAAACTAACCGGGTGYTTTAGTTAAAGAAGTGGAAGTGGTAAGTGGCAAAAGACAAAAAGTGAAAGTGGGTATCTTCTTAAACATTGCTTTCTCTTAACAATTAGGTTTCATACTCACCTTTGTCAGGTAATAAATTCGTATATGTGTCATCTCTAATATCCTCGAGCAACTCTTCGTCATGTTTTATCTCTACGGTGAATAGAACAASCAAGGAGCGATAAATCGAATTCAGTGAAGTCATAGCAATATCATGTTACCAAAAGCGTATTAAGAGGTAACAGCAGCATGACATATCCATAGGTTRGTTTTCACAAGCACACAGGTTTCAAGTGGATGTTGATCAATTAATGAAAGTAGATGAAATRTAAAAGGAAAGAAATAATTACATGACTTTACATATATATAATATCAATTAACCTTTGTTGCAAGCTAATGAGACACGACCTACTTCTCAATTTAGAAATAGTTATATCCCAAGCCAAAATAATTTCTAGGGGGCATGAATAAATATGTTAAGGCTTACTACAATCAGGATTTCATTCTCTTAATGATAAGAATTGTTAAATTTTTAATTTCGCGTTTATTTTGTTATTTTTGTTCAGTATTGTTTGGCATTTCATTATTGAATGACTTATCCATGAACAACCATTACAAATCGCWCAACTCTATAATCGAAATTCGCGTTTTGGAAATAATACGCTTTGCGCTCTTACTTATGGTCAACATAATCGGCCTACTGAGCGTACAATTCGCAGCTTTATCAMCCATCTTGAGCTCTAGCATTCAATATTGGATAATATTTGACCTATATTTGACTGACTTGACGTGATTTCCAGCTMGTTGTAAAAATAATTTTGAATGGAGAAAGTATACAATATTAAATTGAAAGCGTACAAAATACAGTTTGTGMATAAACTGAAACCTCTCGACCTTTCCAAGAAACATGTCTTCGCTCTATYTCTGAAAGGTTAGAAGAAGATTCAACGTTTTCATAGCTGAGACCCATTTTATCAAAGATAATGACAGTGAAAACGTAACCATCAATGGCTGTTTGATAYCCGAAATTGAAACATTAACAAGACGACGCCACTTCCAACACATCGCATTAATCAATAGATTTATTGTGAGAACGTTTCAGTGAGGAGATCTTATTCTCAATTGAAGATTCCTCCAATTGGAGGTTTTCCTCTGCTTACCACGGCGGGTTCTCCGTCGAATACTTTCAGGGCTGGATTGTTTTCATCCATGACCTAGAACTATGTCAATGTTGTCGTATATCTTATACAGCTCATCATTCCATCGAATGCGATAATCGCCGTGGTCAACGCGCAAAGGCCATAAATCTTTTGCAGAACCATTCTCTAGAAAAGTAGTAATGTCGACTCATCAGATGTTGTCATCGTCCATGCCTTTGCACCACGAAATCGCTCAATAAAAGCAACAAAAGCTTTTGGCCACTGTGTATGGTATATACGGAATTTAGTGACCATATTTCGAACATAGATATAAACATCGTTATAGTGAAGGTARAATAATAGCAGCCTTTTCTGCAGAATAAGCTGGTTTATTGGAAAGTCCTTTCAGCCAGCACAATCAATAGTAAGAGCAAAAAGCATACGACTCGTGGCTACTTGTACATGTGGGTGTAAGTTCATACATAGATGTTTGCGCTTTAAAGGACATTTGTGCCGAGCCATAGCATTGCATATACGGGCAATGGAGCAGACTAACAGCAGAAATTATCTGTAAAATGCCAGACAAGTAAACAAAAGACTGCAAAAAAAAAAGTTATGCAAAAACTTCTGTTAACACTATAATGTGTTTATAAAGATTTTTCTTTTATAATCTACTTMCAGTAGACACTTTTAGTTGTGAATATATGTAGTGTAGTATATTCCCTTTCCTTTACAACTAACCAAGAAATATAACGCTGCAACAAGTGGTTACGTAAGCACTGAGTATAATTGGCCTTKTTGAACAGTAAATAATATGGGCCGGAGAGTATTCATATAATTTATAAATATGTATAAATTAATATGATTGARAACCAAATAAAGAGAAAAAATTAATTGCTTGTTGTTATTTAGAATATACATAATGTTCAGAATTTTTAAGAGGTAATTGCGTTTATAATGAATTACAGTTTGAATGTCGGTATAATACTGGTTTTTCGGTTCTTTTTAGTATTTTATTCCTTTGTTAGGATTCTATCTAATTAACCTGTTCATTTAACAGAGTCAAGGCTTCAGTAAGAAGCTTAAAACTTATTTACAACTAGGGGATCCGGCCACGCGTTGCTGTGGTATACATTTAATACTATTATTCATATCATAAACTATGTATTGAATATTCATCATTCTATTTAAGAATAAATGCGAAAACGGTTCTGTCGGTATAAGAATCTTTGATACGAAAACTTGGTTTGTTTGCCAAAGAAAAATACATGTACATGCATACAGCAACACTGCCCGTTAATACTTTTCCTTGCATCATTCGAGGACTACTAGTGGCAAGGAGAAAATGCAGCTCAGTTGTTGTAGTTTTGTGAACAAAGAAAACAAATTTATCAAGGACAACCAAACGAAGCAATGCCCAAAACCGTTTGTCGAAARTCTGATGCTTTCAGTATACTCGTTGCTCTATTTTCATGCATTCTTGTTGTTGTTTTGGAGGTTGAAGCATTTAACAAACGTTTTTGACGCTATGTTGTCCACATATGCTTCAGTTACATTCAAGTAATCAAAACCATGACAAATCGTTTACATACACATAGACGAAAGCAAACGAATCATAACACACCCTAAGGCGTTAAAATATGTACATACATACTTAGTGTTACCATAAAAGGAAAAGCAGCTTCTGCAGTCGAAATTGTGCAACAGCAAGTGTTGCCAACAATTGAGGAGCAATGCAAATACGATATGTGTGCTGAGAGTGAGTTTATATGGCTTACTTACGTTAAGACGAAATGATCACACTAAATTAAAATGGTATGAAAATAGGAGAAAACATTAACTTAAACTGTTATGGGATTATGCCAGAAAAAATTGTGGCGTATAAAAAAAATTAAAGAACACTGGTTAATGGTGCCCATTAAAGTATTTGTTGGAAAATATTTTCAGCACATCTACAGAATGACTTTAGGCAATGATATCAATGGTCTTCCGTGATTTTGTGGCCGTAGATGCAATAACTATTTTGGATATATTTGACCTCATAAATTATGAAACTATCAATGATTTTGTAAGACCWGTTATATTGTATATTTATTTCCATTTTAAGTACATTACAAAAACTAGAAGTCATGAAACATAACWACACATTTATTTAAAACGACACTTTTTTTAAAAACTAAGGATACATTTAAATTAATAGAGAAAATGTAATGTCATATTTCATTAGAACTCCTTTAGAAAAATTTATTTTATCATTTTCGAGCTCCCATAACAATGTCTTAAAAAACAGCCGTAAATTCGCAGCATATGAACTTTAGAATTCGGACTGTCTCAAAACACTGCTGATTTTGCTTTGGAACTACTTGAAAACAATAACGATTTTTTATGAAAATAATTTTCTTCGAWGAAGCACACTTCCCTCTGAGTGATGCGATAAATATAGAAAACTGTCGAAGKGAAAAAGTACGAAGATAATTCACAAACTATTAATGAGGATTTTTATTCTGATGGTCGGACTGTCAATAGAGAGCGACAAAGAATCTTGGTAATCAACTTTTTTTGACCGCAACTGGAAACACTTGATCTTAATAACATCTACTTCCAGTCAGGGCAACGCGTCAYACAGCACGTGCAACAACCAAGTTWTTCCGAGAAAASTTCAAGAAATTGTGACATTGAATGTACTCCAAGAAGTTSTTATTTAACAACATTAAACTACTTTTTGTGGGTTTATTTGAAGTCACTGGTCTTACCAATAAACCAGAAACTTTTCAAACTATTTATATAGAAAGTCTTATYCAAGGCATATGATTTTATTTAATGGAAAATGTACACGAGAGTTGCGTACATCGAATTCGTT
>NW_017537658.1:0-1107 GCF_001853355.1 Bactrocera latifrons
TCACAAACAAAGCACGAGCGTAATATAAACTCAGAACAAACCGTTATACCGTTTTAACAAACTCAATAAGCAAAGAGCGAAAAGCAACCGGTTACGATGACAGTTCGACGGTGAATGAAAAAAAGGGAAATTAATTACTTAACATTTCAGATGGAAGATTTAGCAAAGAAATATAAAGTAATAAAGAAGGAATTAAAGGAGAAAGAGGAAGATTTTGATTTAATAGAGCACTTTAATAGTAATTTCCTCCACAGATAAGCGCCATAGTGCGCAATAGTATATAATTCAATCCCAATGGTCGTAGATACGACAGCTATTTTAAAACACTGGCTGTTGGTGTATACTTCTTATCACCTTTAGCTTACCCTTCAGCCAATCCTAAGGTTTCCGGATGAAAGAACTCTGGACGAGTTTGTTTCGGAATGGCCCCGCGATCCAGTCGGGGATTTAGTCAGGAACAAAAATTCGTGTATATTTTGTGTGACGAAATGGCACTTAGGAGTCATATGTAATATTTATATAAATTTTATAGAATTGTAGGAGTTGAGGACTACGGCGATTAAAATTGCTCTTGTAGAATAGGTAATAGTGCGATGACTCTGATGGTCCAAGGTATTAGTGGAACACCTTGGTCTCACTCCGCATTCGTATTTTATTGTCCATGGTTCCTGTAAAGGTGATGTAGCCAAAAAATATATTTTTGAGGCCATTAGCCAGCTACAAAACATAGGTGTTTGTGATCAGGGTTCTAACTTTCTTAATTTAGCTATGGTGTTAGGGGTTTGCGAAGAGCGCCCATACTTCAATGTAAATGGCAAAGAGGTGTTCTTTTTTAATGATTGTCCCCACCTCACAAAAAATACCCGAAATTGCCTCGAAATTTCTAAGAATAAAGCAAGTTTTAAATCCCATCCGATATAGTGCACTTTTATAATAAAGACTCGCAAAATCACATTCGCTGTGCACCGAAACTGTCAGATGCTCACATTGCSCCAAATAATTTTCAAAAAATAAGTGTCAAACTTGCTAGTCAAGGGTTCAGTGATACAGTCGCTTCCGGATGTTATCAATTTATTGTTCCGGTCATTTGACTTGTCCCTCGAATAG
>NW_017537658.1:3992-27730 GCF_001853355.1 Bactrocera latifrons
CCCTTACCTTATTTAGGAGATGAGTTTTCAGTTGAATACCTCTTTACACAAGAAAGGCAAATTGACAGGTGCAATTTAATTAAGCCGCCTCAGGGATTTTAAGATTACTTAAAAAAAATTTAAATAATTTTTGTTAGGGAATTTGATTGCACTTGTCACAGGATAGGAGTAGGGCAGTTATTATTCGATAAGATGAAGCATGTCAGCCCTTATAAATGCCTTAATAAAAAACTTACTGATCTGTATTTAAATAGCGTCAATTATAATTTTAAATCAATTGCTTTCACAGAAACTTGGTTAAATCCCCACATTTTTGATAATGAAATATTCGATAGCGAATTTGAAATCTTTAGATATGACCGGCTGAGCAAAATAGGAGGCGGTGTCTTGTTTGCTCTTCATTCTTCAATTCAAAAAAAATGGTTTTCTCCATGGTTAGTCATACAGATTCCATGATTGTTTTGAGAGATTTCAATTTACGTGTGTATTATGGAAATCTATTGATGGTTACATCATTCCTGTTAGTACTCGCTTATGTTTTAACGAGTTCTTAGATGAAATGGCGGAGTTGGGTCTTAACCAAATTAATTTAATTTCAAAGGAGTTTGATAAGTTCTTAGATCTGGTTTACGTTGACAACGCCTCAATATTCTCTATTGTCATATGTGATTGTTTGGTCCTACCGTCGTATCATCCTGTTTTGGAAATTAATATCGAAATCATAGCCAATTTAGTTCATAACATTTCACATGACTTTTGTACTCGGTTCAACTTTTCAAAAGCTAATTTTAAGAGTTATGTAAATTAAAAAATAGAAAATCTCGTGTTTTAAACTTTTTAAAAAACTGGTTCAGTTGCTGACTATTCAAAATATTGTAAATTGCGTCGACAATTTACCGAACTTAACAAAATATGTTATAATAATTATATAAACAAAGTAAAAAACGATATTATACGTAATCAAAAATTGTTCTATGGTTTCGTCAACTCCAAATGCAAGATTTCTAATTTTCCGTCCAAACTTGTGTCTGATTTCTGTAACTATTGCACCCACCATTTCTGAAGTTGACGTCTTATATCAATTAAATATGTCAGAACAATCATTTAATTTTGGCCCAGATATGATTCCCTCATGCTTTCTTAAAAAATGTGCCAAATATATATACCAACCCTTAACAAAACTATTTAACTCATCATTAAGCAAGGCATACATATTTCCGTCTATATGGAAAACGTTATTTTTAATTCCGTTACATAAGGTGGATTTAGGTCATCCATTTCAAATTATAGGGAAACAGCAAAGTTGTCAGCAATACCTAAACTTTTTTAAGCAATTATAACAGAAGACATAACATTCCGGATTTCTCCACTCCTTTCTTGTTCTCAGCACGATTTTCGTAAAGGGCAATCTACAGTAACTAATTCGCTCGAATTTGTATGACATGTATCAACGGGCTTTAGGGAGAATAAACATACTGATGTTATATAAATTATAATTTTACTTTCAATTTTAAATATCAACTTTATTAAATTAAAGTATTTTTACAAAAAGATCTTAAAATATTATTTTCCTTTCCTTTCCTTTCCTTTCCTTTCCTTTCCTTTCCTTTCCTTTCCTTTATTTTTAGCAATCAACGTGTCCTGCCAAAAGGTCTATTTGCAACAGACCGCACTGCTGTTAATTCTAATTGGTACAAGCTGAACCTCGCTCTCTGTCACATCTCTCTGTTAGCTGCTCACTTTGCTCTCCCAATTATTCAATTAACTTGTATTGGAGTCGTTTGCTGCTGAATGCACTGATCACTCTCACATTAGTTCGCCCACGCTTGTTCTCGAACTATTGGCTATGCTAAGTCGCAGTTCTCCAACAATTAGGTTTGTGTGAATGATGTCTTCGCTGTTGTTATCCAATGATCGCTCTCACGGCAATTGGTTCGCACTTGCTTTACGACTACTGGGATGTAAAGTAGTAGCTGTTAACTACAGTGATCGTTCTCACAGCGTTCGGTGCTCACTTGCCTAACAGCTTTTCGCAATGCTTTTACGTGGGTGACCAGCAGTTATTACTGCTTAACTTATACACAGAGGCTTTTGATAGAGTATCCCATTCAATTCTTTTGAATAAACTTGGTCTTATTGGTTTTGAACCAATATTTCTAAAATGGGTTGTTTCTTATATTTAATGATACCTTTTCTGACATAATCAATGTTCCCTCTGGCGTTCCTCGAGGTAGCCATCTTGGCCCAATTCTGTTCCTGGTATTTATTAATGACATATCATCTGTTATTATGTATTCTAGAGTTTTATTATATGCTGACGATGTAAAACTTTTTAAATCATTCACTTCAAATAGCGAAAGATGTCAGTTGCAAACAGATTTAAACAACCTAGTTCAATTCCCATTCCAACTCATTTGATCTAACAGACTCACTCTTTACCATTAAAAAAATTATTTTATCTACTCTTAACAAGTAACATTTAAAAATAATAAACTTTAATCTAATTCTTAATTTTGGCTGTTGTTTCAGTAGCTGAGCAGATTAAGATCGCAACGCTTAAAACTCTCTTGCCTTTCATTCGGCTAATTCCGCTCCTTCGCGGATTGCGCGAATTATTATTATAAAAGAACCCAAAAAAGGAACCAGTACATGATAATATTACACCACAAATACTAATTGAGTTACCAAATATTGCTGTAGAAGTGCTCTCTTTGCTCTTCAATGCAATTCTTAATCTCGGATACTATCCTAGATTATCTTGATAGATAAACCTGGGAAAGACTTAACACAGCAGTTTTCATACAGACCAATCAGTCTTCTACCCTGTCGTTTTAAAAAATTTTAAAATGTATTACTATCAAAGATGACTCCTTTCCTCCACGAAAATAGTATAATATCAACGCACCATTTCGGGTTTCGTGAAAAATATAGCAAGCTAGAGCAAGTAAATTGAATTACTAACGAAATAAGAAAAGCATTTGAGTGCAGAGAGTACTGTTCAGCTATAGTTATAATACATTTGAGTCTTATTTTAAAAATATACAATTTACAAGTGGGAGATTTCATATCTGATGAACGACAGATAAGGGCTGGTGTACCACGGGGCAGTGTTTTAGGCCGAACATCAACTTTTGCGGATGACACAGCTTTGGTGAGCCGTAACAAATGCCACAAAATAACATGAAAAATATTAGCGGAGAGCTTAATCTCTGTCGAAGAATGGCTAGCCATGTTAATGTAACAATGTTACGTTTTCACTAAGACCAAATATCTACCTGGCTATAAAAATAAACAATTGGGGCGTTCACGACCTGTCTTAAAGCATCGTAGAGTCGTAAAATTTTGAATTTTTACACTTGTTTAAATAAATATTAGGGTTTTCACATGTCTCTTAAAGTTATAAGTTATAACGATTCGAAAACATAGTATTGAGAATTGTAAATGTGTAAACTCTTTTTTGTATGTAATCCAAGAACAATATTTTAGTACCCCAAGCGAATGAAGTAACTTATCTTTGTTTTCACCTATATAGAAGACTTACGTGGAGAAAACATAAAATAACTTGCATGAAGATAAGAGCTGCGAATTTAAATTTGCTTTTAAATAAAAACGCCAAACTTAGCCTAGATAACAATATGCATCTATATAATTCGTTCAGCTGATTTGGATGTATGGCATTCAACTGTGGGGTACGAACTGTGCAACTAATATGGATATAATACAAAGGTCCCAATCCATCAAAATGCTTAGAACAATCACTTGTGCGCTATGGTACATGGATAATGAAAATATCCATCAAGACCTTGGTATTCCTATGGTAAAGAAAGAATTAGCCAACAGTAAAGGTGTAGTGTTCCACCAGGACAACGCCAGAGCACACACTTCGTTGATGACTCGTCAGAAGCTACAGGAGCTCGGATGGGATGTTTTATCGCATCCATCATATCGCCCGAGTGATTACCACCTGTTCCTGTCCATGGCGAACATCCTTGTTGGTATAAAGTTGAACTCAAAAGAGGCTTGTGAAAAGTGGCTATCCGAGATCTTCGCAAATAAGAAGAGGGGCTTCTACGAGGGGGTAATATGAAGCTGGCGTCTAGATGGGAACAGATTACACGACTCTACAAAAAAATGTTCGTTCTTTGTCCTAAAGTTTACTTTATGATTTTTTGATTACTTATGAACAAAAACGATAAGAAAATACCTTTTTTTCGTATAAAGTTTGCTTTTGTAAAAGTTATAGTAATAATACTATATGTGAGGTTTATTAAGAGATATGAACTTAAAAAAAACTAAAAGTGTGCATTTTTAAATTATTCTTTACTTTTTTGTAAGTTATTTTGATAGTAGAACTTAATTAAAACGTTTCTTTAAGTGATTTCATTTTCAATTAAAAATTAAAACCACATATTTTAAAAAATATCGTTAAAACGATGTCCTAAATAAAACAGCAATATTTTTCATGGCATATATTTTTTTTCGTCTAATTACGACCCAAAACATGGAAATTTACTGCTTTAAAGTTATGATCAAATTTAGTGTTGACCCGTGTTATCGAATGAAACGGCGCATATTTGAAGTAAATCCCTTCACTGTAAACTTTTTCATAAAGCATTGAATAAAGAGAAAAAAAGAAGAGATATTTGACATTATATTTCAGATTTTATAACTTATTGTTAGGTTTAAAAAAAACTCAATAAATAAAGAAATATTGAAAACAAAAAAAAAAATGTTATTATGTGACACTAAAAAACAGTAAGAGGATGGAGTCATGTGCACAAGTTTACGCAAGTGAGGAAATATCTCTAATTGCCATGCACTTGGAGTTGCCAGAAACGATTCTTTTACATATGGCTCAAGCAGCTCACGACTACCAGTCTTTGACCAAGTATCCTCTGAGTATCCTCTGTTTGTTATTTTCTCACTATGAATTTTCTTTTCCTTGACTATCCGATTTCTTGTTGGTACCTGCAGGCAGGTTGCTGTCAGCGTATTTGTTGCTCTTCTGTTGACTGCGTTCTTTACTTCGTTCCCTTTTTAGGTTACCGATCCAATGACTTATCATCGCCGTTACTTTTTTATTGCCAGGAATTGTTATAGTTGGCTCGAAATGCCCACGGCTTTACTGGTGAGGCTTTCAATATTGTTTGTCTGATTTTTTTTCTTTTTATTTTGTGCACTATTCGTTGATGTTAATTTTTAAGAATTTGTGTGCACTGTTTTTTATGTGATTGTTTGTTAGCTTATTATTATTTTTTTTTTTTTACTTTTTGTAAAGACAGGGAGCGAATTAAAAACACGTCCGTACACCTTGAATACTCTAGGGCGAATAAAGTAAATTAGACTAATACCAGCGCAGAACTTAAAGCGCAGATTCTCATATACGAAAAAATACGTTCAGGACGTCAACTCGATTCGAGTTTGCCGCAAGGGAAACGTGAAGACTTGGGTCCTACCCACAAATGCTACAAATCTGCATGTGAGCGATACTAAACATTGTTATCGTTGCGGGGAAATAGGTCATCCGGCCAATATTTGCCATTATCAGCAACTGTCAACATGTTTTGGGTACAATAAACCGGGACATCATATGGCAGATTGTCCAAAAATAAAAGCACTGGCGAAAGAAAAAGCTCCACGCGATTTACAACTTCTAACATTATTATAAAATTAACCGAACACCATGATGATTGTTTAGCAAGTCTTTTTTTCATTAAAACTTAAAACCTACTTAAGCTGAAAGAATAACAACATTAATTATCTACAAAAAATAATGACCTCTGACATTCTGTCATGTTCAGCTTCTAATCCATGCCTCTGTGGCAATTATTAGGGTAATCTTACATAACTTCTCCTGAATCCTTGTATTTGAAATTTTACTTTTAACATTATTTCGTTTGATCCACATAACTAGAAATACAGTTGCTTTTATTATAATGACTATTAAAATAACATTTTTATCAAATTAAACATTTTTATGCGATTTTATTTTTTTAATTTTATTCAAGTTTTCAGTATTACTTAATACATTTTTTTTTATTTACGTTTTGTTCGTTTGATTTAATTTGATTTAATAATTTTACTGGATGAAGTTTTGAATCATTTTATTATTATTTGCATTTTTAACCAGTAGAGTATCATCAGACAACTCTCGCATATAAGTTTTGTTATTATATTTGAATATACAATTATTATTAAAGAAAAAATTTTCACTTAATTTTAATTTTCTTAGCAAAGTGTTAGCTTTATATTGGTAATGTCTTGATTCTAACGTTATTATTTCCTCATCTGTTTGATCAGTTTCTAAATTATCTCTGTTTGGCACTGGTGTGATTAACTTGAAATCGGTAGATAAATATGTTCTTGGTATCTGCATTGCCAGTGTGATTGACACATCTTTGTAAGTCAACACTCCTACTTTTGCAAGTTTTAGCCTATAAAAATCTATCTTAAAATAATCTATTTCATCTTTTGTTAATATTGCTGGGTGTATAAGGTTACATTTTCCTGCTGCCATATTGTTTTGTATTTCTTTAATTTTTTCTCTAAGTACATTAATTTGTTCAACTGATCATTAAAGCAAACATATTAAATTATTTCAGTGTTCTCTGTTTGTTCCATTGTGACTATTTTTTTCTACTCTCTTTAGATGTTTTTTTTATATCTTTCCTGTCTTCAACGTCCTTAATTCCAAATAATCATTTGTAAAGTGTGCCTACTATTTATGTTAATGAGTCCTCTCTTCCTCCCTGGAGGTAATTGATCTTATTTTTGACTTTATAATTTCTACCTCTATTAAAAGTAGTTCTTTGTTATTTATAGGCATATTAGTTTCAATAATATTTTCTTTAATCTTATCAACACTTTCCATTATCTCTTTTGGTCTAATAATATATAAAATAGTATTTACATCCCGTACTATCTCTACTTCTCCCAGCGGAACTATGGTATACCCTGCTTCTTCTGTGATTGGTGTCACTTGTAATTTCCCTTCTATCATCTTCTTCATCAAAACCCCTGCTATGGTTACCCATATCTGAAACTAAAAAAAATAAAAAATTATTCGTATATTATATACTAATTGCTTATATAATATTATGTTCATTACTATCACTTAGTACCTCTGGGAATGGTAGGTAACTTGTCGTGGTGCAGGGGTTTAACTGCAATGCATTTTCGGCATCACCGAACCTTCATGAGCAATGCTGCTCCGCATCTCTAATGAAGGCTAGCAGAAGCTGCATGTGTGCGGCGACCTATAGCTACCACCTTCTAATCCAGGGTGTTATGCGACTCCCGTTCCCATTGGATCATTTGCAGCCAGGTTAATTCGGCTGTATTCGAACGGAGCCTTCCCAACACCGGACCGTTTTCTTTCCGGGCCAGTTTCTATCTGTTATTTTATAGACTGTCGAAAATTTTGAAAGTTTATCTAATGCTGTTATAAAGTATTGTTTTTTGAAGTGGAATATGTCTATGTATATGAATTTTTGTCTCTTTTATTACTTTGGATTTCAGTTAGATAAAATTTATGTTATATTGGTTCTCTATCGTATTTAATTTTTTGGCATTTTCGGCAGTTGTTTATTATCAATTGCATTTTCTTCCTTAAATTTTGGATAATGTATTTTATCTTTTAATGTATAATAGGTTTCATTTATACCACTACGCATAGATTCCTTTGTACAAAAAATTATCTATTTATGCAGTTCCTCTTTTTCTGCTACATAATTATTTTTCACGTTTAAGTATTACATTATACTTCAAAATTGTATTCCCGTAATTCCAATAAATACCTTTGATGGCGTTGAGAAAAATCCTTTCTTTTATATTTATTAACCAGATATTTTATTGGACTATGATCGGTAATAATTTTAAATTTTGTGAAATAAATGTACGGCCTGAAATAGGTTATTATATTAATGGCTAGAAATTATTATCTGTTTTAGCATATTTCTGTTCATGGTTGTTTAATGTTCTGGAAATGTAGCACACTGGCTGATCTTCGTAATAAAGGATTGCTCCTATTGCGTAATCACTAGCATCAATTGTGATAGTAAACTCTTTACAATATTCAGGGAATTGCGGATCTCTTGGCTTTTTTATAACCTTTTTTTTAAGTATTGTATCATGCGGTATGCTACTTTCGAATAGTCTTTAATAAATTGTCTATAATAACCTGTCGCTCCCAAAAAACATTTAAGCTGTCTCTCTTTTTCCGAAGTTCTAACTCTTTTATTGCCAAATTTACTCTGTATTAGGTTTAACTCCCTCTTTTGTTAATGTGTACCCTAAAATTTCCGTTTCTTTTTTTAGTGATAGAATATGCTTTTCCAAGGACGTGGAAAAGTCCAAAATATCATCCTGATAGACAACACAAATTTTATTATATTAAGTTCTAAAAAACTTCGTTTTAAAGTTCTTCTCCAGACATCATATTTGTGTCCCAGAAACTCTGATAGCCCTCTTCCATGACACGTAAATCTTCATGCATACGCTCTCCCTGCTCTTCGCTCATATCTCCTAAATTTTCCGGAAACCTCTCTAGGTGACTATGGAGGAAGTGGAGTTTTATACTCATATTGCATCCCATATTTTTTAATTGTAGCAGAAGGTCTTCTACAAGTTCAATATAATTTTCAAATTTTTTATTTCCGAGAAAATTCTGCATCACAGATACGAATGCTGTCCAAGCCTTTGATTCTGACTCAGTCATAGAATTTCTAAATTGAGTATCTTTCGTAAGTTGTCTAATTTGAGGGCCATCAAAAATTCCGGCTTTAATCTTTTCCATAGTGAGCTGAGGAAGTTTTTGGCAAATGTAATTCCCATCTTTATATAGTGATTTTACACACTGTTTCATGATGCCTAGTTTTTTATGTAATGGTGGCAGGATAATTTTGTTACGAGCTACTAATGAATTTTGGACTTAATTGTGCTTTCCAGGCTTCATTTTTTCTCTCCAGGGCCAGTTTTCTCCCACCCAATGCTCTTGTTTAGTTCTACTGTCCCAAAGACATATAAAACAGGGAAACTTGGTATAACCACTTTCTTGATCGAGAAGAATGTTGACCATTATTAAATCGACACAAATTTGCCACTCATGGTCATTGTATTTTATTTTGTTCAAGACTGGCGAAATGTTACAATATTACTTCTTTAACTTTGTACTGTGGGCAATAGATACCCCAGCGTATTTATTTCCATTATGTAATAGAATATATTTAAGGCTACGTTTTGAGCTGTCAATGAATAAACGCCAGTCGTTTGGTTCGTATCGCTTTAAGCCCATTTTTATCAAAAAGTTTTTGATATCTGAACAAAAGGTAATGCCGTTTTCTTCGGAAAAATAACGGCGTAATTCTGCATCTCTTTCACGATAAAAACTTATTTTAGTATCCGAGGATAGCATGTTTTTACTTTTCGTCTTAATGCTAACAATTCTGAAGCTTGTTTAGAAAGATTTAAATCTCTTACAAGAGCATTCAACTCATTTTGGGAAAAGCGTTTTGGCTCATCAGACATACCTTCAAAATCAGCATCATTTTGTGATGAGCTTGGTCCTTGTCTTGCTCTAATGATTCAGATATATTTTTAGGCTCTGAAGAGTTAAGTGAACGCTGCACTGGACGTTGAACATAACTAGTACTTGATTACTGTCATTTAGCTCGATTTTTAGTGTTTAAACCGTTTGTGTTCACACTACAAAAATAACAGTCTACGAGATGATTTCGTGGATCTCGCCAAATAGTCGGTGTTCCAAATTTAAAGGCACTTCTTTTACCACTTTTCCATAACCTTAAATATTCCACACAAGATGTTGACGCCGCCCCCGCCCAATTTCTTTTGCCACGTCTGTATCGGCAGAGCAATATTTTCTTGTTATTGTTCTCTTATTCGAACTTTTTTCGAAGTTTAATTCGCGCGCAACTAAACCATAACTAAAAGTTGTGCGCTCTTTTGAGCTTTAATTATTTCACTTTGCATATAAAGCAAAAAAAAACCACACTGTTATCCGAATAACATTATAAATTTCTTGGACGCACAAAATCGTCTGGAGCGTCCCAATCTCTCTCGGTTTGTGTTTTCTTGTGGTTAATTTGAGTCTAGTCGCTCAACTCTGCCTTTCCATATATTGCTCGAATAGCAATAAAGGCAAGCAGCAATAACGCAGCTGCAGTTTCGCGAGTGAAAACAAAAAAAAAAATACAAAGAAAAGTGAAGTGAGCGACAGGCAAGAAATCCAAACAGCTAAGAAGAGCAGCCCGAGCAGCAAAGCCAAGCAACACAGGCATAGCAGCAAATTGAGAGCAGCACAGGCAAAGCAGCACAGGCCAACAGCAAAGACAAAGCAGCATAGGCAAAGCAGCAAATTGAGAGCAGCACAGGCAAAGCAGCACATGCCAATCAGCAAAGGGAGAGCAGCAAAGGCAAGCAGCGCAGCGGACATCCCAGAAGGACAGCAACAAACAAAGTAGTAATGGTGAAATCGAAATAGTTCGAAAATAAAACAGTGCACAAAGTGAAAGTGATTAGTTGACAAATCAAATAAGTGTTTGTGAATGTTTATCTGTATTGTATTTGGATTTAAATAAAGCAATTAAGCACAAATCAATTTTGTTTGTGTACATATCCGAAGACTAGGCGTGCAAGTGCATTGGGACGATTACCCAGCAAGCACATACAAATTAAAAAATAAAAATATATATATATACTTTGAGAAAATACTTTACTCAATTTATTAATTTTTTTATTCTTTCGAAAATTCACGCTTCGCTAAGAAACAACGCACTACTAATTTTTAGTTTGCCCGTGAGTGCTTCTGTAACTTTTGAACTTTTTTGCAACATATTTGCAAATATTTTAAATTTTAATTTCAAAGTTTTAGATCCGACTTTGTGCAACATTTTTGCAGTTCCGGTTCAATTTCCAAAACAATGGAATCCCTGAGAGCATTGATCACAGCTGCAGACGCTCTACTGGAGCTTGAGGGGTCTTTTACTCCAACAGCAAACAACCAAAGTGCCTACTCTCTCGAAGTACAACAAGCTGAACTGAGATCTCTGTGGGCAGAGGTAAAGTCAGAATACAAGTTGTGTTTGCCAAAAGTGGATCCTTCCGACACAAGCTCAATAGACGACATTAAGCTAAAATATTCAAGCTGTTACCTTATGTGTGTTGCGCGGCCTTGATGGGCGAACACATGCACAACCTCACGGCGTTCAACCAAAGCCCAACTTCAAATTCTACAGTCATTCAACCTGAACGGTTACAACAAACTGTAGAACCCGTGAGGTATTCTATCAATTTACCGCCATGTGATACTGARATATTTCATGGCGATGTTTTACAATGGCCCTCATTTAGGRATTTATTTGCTGCTATATATGGGAATAACCCAAGGCTATCTCCGGTAGGAAAGTTATTCCGTTTAAATCAAAACACGCGAGGTGAAGCAAAAGCTATTGTTTCGAAAGCGCCACTGACGAATGAATACCTCCATTGTTGTGTAGGTATGAAAAAAAGSGAGTGCTTGTCAACACACAACTAAATTTATTGTTCAAGCTTCCGCACATTTCTACAGAATCTGAGACCGAACTCAGAACTTTACAGCAGGAGATAAATAGCTGCATATCACTTTACAAATACATGGCATCAATGTAGATAGATGGGATGCCATATTCACGTATTTGTGTTCTATCCGACTACCGGACTATACACTGTCGCTTTGGGAACAATCTCTGGTTTCGGATTCAGAGATCCCAAAATGGGTTGAGTTAGACAAGTTTCTAACCAAACGGGTTAAAACGCTTGAGAGAGTATCAAACCTCAAAGGCGAGTTGAGTACTCAACCTAATATTGAGTCGGCTAATGGTGAAGGTCGGATACCAACCTTGCAGTCAAGGATTGGATCTAAACCCATCAACTCCCATCACGCCCAACCAAACAATGTCAAATGTAAACTGTGCTCATCTCAATCGCACATTTTGAAAACTTGTCAAAGATTCATTGAGATGCAACCTAACGCACGGTTAAATGCTGTCAGAAAACTCCACGTCTGCCTTAACTGTTTATCAGACTCACATGAAGTCAAAAATTGTAAAAGTATGTTTAATTGTAATAAATGTAAACAGAGACATCACTCTATGACTCACCGGGATCAGAGTGTGGAAATAGGTGAGATATCCGACAGCACAGACACTACTGAGATTTCTACTAAATCTCATGTGGCCTCTATTAAGGCCAATATTTCAAATGTGCCTACCAGTCGAAGCATGCTCTTAGGTACAGCCATGGTGACCGTATGTCACAACAAGAGYGYCTTCACTGTCAGAGCCCTGATTGATTCGGGATCTGAAGCCACCTTCTTAAGCAAAAGTTTGCAAAAACGCTTACATCTGGCAAGCAAAAAGGTCAGCGCGCGAGTTTCAGGATTGAATAATACCGTATCAGGACGAGTTCAATCGGTATGCGCGATTACAATTGACTCGCCCCGCGACAAAAGTTTAAAACTAGAAGCGGAAGCGTTTCTACTGCCAAAATTGACTGGACTGCTTCCATCCAAGTCAATTAACTCCTCAATTTTAAAAAGGTTACTCAATATCCCCTTAGCGGATAATAATTTCTATGCGAGTCAAAAGGTTGACTTGTTGATTGGAGCGGATCTTTACCCGAAAACCATTCTAAATGGGGTAAAATTGAAAATCTTCGGATCCCTTGTTGCACAACGTACAGGTTGGATCTTAACAGGTTCCGTTCTCTCCGAAGAAGCGAAAATAAATGTCGAAAAGACATCAGCCACAAGTATCACCACATGATCCAACAACGCCTCAACAACAAATGCATCAACCAAATCAATAGAAGTACAACCACCAATTGATAATCGATCCGTTTGATGCAATGTTAACGGTGACACAAGAGGCACCAGCTAATTTCAAGTCAATACTACAACAACAACAAATTTCACAATTTGAGTCCCAGCCACTGCCGACGTCAACGCCTACTCAGATCCTAACACAGACGCAGACAGCGATTCAGTCACAGCCGCGGCAACAGCCATTACCACAACAGCATCAACAACAACAACGGCAGCAGTCAACGCAGTGTGAAGCACAGCTGGCGATAACGCAGCCGTCTGTGTCTGCAGCGCACATTTCGTCACCTTTGGCATCAAGCCCAACGGTGACAGCGCAACAACAACTACTTCAGCATCAATCGCTACAAATCCAGCAACAGCAGCTGCATCAGCCACCACAACAGCCCCTAACACCGACATCAACACCCTCACATCATTTGGCTAACATTCTGAACGAAACAGCCACCTCGAACGGCTCTTTCACATTGGCCGTGGTGGCTAACGACAGCAACAACAGCAGCAGGAACAGTTCGACCGACAGAATTGTATACAATCAGCCCACCTCAGTGCAAGACGGTAACATGCAAAGCTCTGACCAACGATGCCTCTCCCGCATACCACACGCCCAAGATCGAGCCAGACTCGAGTCGTCTCGCCGACTTCGGGTGCTGGTAACTTATTTTCGGATTGGCGCCATGGCAACGATCGACTGAGACTCGATTCGTCTCAGCGACATTGTCCGGACCGAACGAGACTCGATTCGTCTCATCGGCCACCCCATCCGAAGCGAAGGCGTGGACGAGACGTTCGTCGTCAAGCAGGTGCACGCCGTATTATCAAGGAGAGGGGGCCAACTCATCGCCCAAAATACCTCGATATATAATATCCAGCGTCGTATAACATCGCCACAATAAAGTGCACTGGCTGCAAACGCATCTCACATTCACCACCTACCCAGGATCGAGTTAGACTCGAGTCGTCTCGCCGACCTCGGAAGGTGGTGACTTCTATGCAAATTGGCAGCATGGCAATGACCGACTGAGATTCAATTCATCTCAGCGGCCTTTCCCGGTCCGAACTTGACTCGATTCGTCTCATCGGCCACCCCATCTGCAAAGAAGACGTGGAAGAGGAAGTGCATGAGTCAATTAATTAAGTTAGTTTTAAGTAATTTATTGTAAACTGTATTTGCAGTAATACTGCAAGGCGAGGAGAATGTTGACGCCGCCCCTGCCCAATTTCTTTTGCCACGTCTGTATCGGCATAGCAATCTTTTCTTTTCCTCTTATTCGAACTTTTTTCGAAGTTTAATTCGCGCGCAACTATACCATAACCAAAAGTTGCGCGCTCTCTTCTTTTGCGACCGCTCACCGATCGAGACGTGGTAAGTGTTTGTCCAATTTATTGTTTGTAAAATATATTTATTATAAGAAACCTTTTGTTTTTTATTTAACATTTGTGGAATAACATTGCGCCGACCGTTTCCCCACGGACAACCACATCTACGGAACGAACGAGCACCGTGCTCCACCACCCGAATTATCACAAGATTTACAAACACAATTTGGAGCCCAAGAATTTTTATTTTCAAGAGCACCCCAAAATACTCAAAATGGGTATTTTTCACCAACTCTGATATAACTTTTCTACAATTTTTAAACACATATTCTCCGCATATGTAGTAAAAATGTTCCGGTTCATTTAAACAACGTCTTTTTGAACTACTGATGACGCAAAAACTTTAGAAACTAATCTTAACACAGTAAAATACGTCTGTTTTCGATTAATATATATGCTTAAGTGATAAAAATCAAAAACAAAGTAACTCGCGCTAGTCAAAAAATTTTGAGGGTAGATTTGACAAAAACAAGTAATAAGTGAACAATATCAATCGCAGAATTCGCGGCAACACACAAAAAGTTCAATACTGCAGTAAACTAGTGTAATTTGTGCTAATCTTTGGCTAAACAAATGCCGCCAAAGTACTGCGCTTTGCCCAATTTATCCAAAATCCCATCAATATTTGGCAGAGAACATTTATCATGCACAGTCAGTTGGTTAAGTCTCCTATAGTCAACCACTAATCTATATTTTTGAATATTTCAACCCTCCGTTTTCTTTGGTACAATTAAAATAGGTGAGCTATACCTGCTCCTACTTTTTGGTATTATTCCCTCACTTTCCAGCTCATAAAGTAGCTTTCTTATCTCTTCTTCGTGTTTTGGAGGTTTGGTGAGGTTATCGCCCTGTTTGTAAAATAATTTGTAGAATCAGTTTAATAGAATTTCAATGTTGCTTTTTTCATCTGATTTTAGATCAAATGCAATGTTTTTTGGTCACTCACTTTCAATGAATATTTTTTTTTATCGCAATATTCGACGACAGGCCTTCCGGAGCGTGGCGCATCTTCGACCACCTCTACACCAGAACGAAAAAGTTGAGTAGTACGACCTGGATCTACTAAAGTGCTTCACTTTTTCCTAAACAATGTTGGTATTATGACTATTTTTTTTGTCATAATATCCCGATGCTAATTGGTAAAAAAATCATCATTAATGTTTGTTTCTACCGGTTCCTCAACCCGACTTATAGTATCTACATCCATGGGAGTAGGCCTATTGAAATTCCTAGACTTATTATGTCCACTGTTATTGTTATTCCAAGTATTCCTAGAGTACTGTCTAGAAAAATTATTTGTATTTTTTATTCTGCTATTATGTTGACCCGATCCATTTGTTTGACCTCGAAAGTTGTACATGTTATTAGTTCTATTATTTTGTTGCTGACTTGCAGAATTATTTGTATATGCTGGCATGTAATTCTGTTGATTATTAAAACTATTAGCATATCTAGGCCTAAAGCTTTGTTGGCCTGTAAAATTATTTTTATTATTTGGCGCATTGTTTTGCGTCCTATGGATAATCGTGATTTTTTCTTTGGAACCTATTAACATCTAAATTATTGAATTTTTTAAATGAAGGATTTAAATTGCCTTCCTTTAGTCCTATGAAACTATATATAATTCCGAATAACTGAGTGCATGAAATTTAGTTCCTTATTGCATAAGTACAAGACCCTGATGTGATTTGTTTAATACGTTGTATAAGCATTCCTGAAAAAATTTCCTTCATTGCCTCCCGTTCTCACCGAGAGCTCCAAATTCAGTTATTGCATTAATTATTATATCATTAATTCTGCTACTTAACTAACTAATGCTACCTACTCGTAATGTAATTATTTCCCTAGTTATGGTAATTTGATATTTCCTAGGCTTAAAAGTTGTTTTAGTTTTATCTTGCAATCTTCCCAACTAACTGGTGGGGCAAGATGCAAATAATTTTTTGCTTTCCCAGTTATTTTTAAATCGTAAACTACTCTAAAATCTTATTGTTCGTGTTTTAGATAATCCCCCAGAATCTTATCTATTGCTTCAATTTATGCTGGCAATTGGCCGGCATCAAAAGAATTTACATATTTTATATCTTTTCCAATACGTTGTTTTATTGACCTCTGATTATGTATTGAATTTAATTCGAACAATTGCGTAATTGCTACTACACATTTTCTAAATTTCTATTATTATGAACCATTTTATTTAAATTTTTTTACCTTTGTTTACCCAGAACTTCTGTTTTCTTAAAATATCAATATTTAATTTATTCTTACAAAACTTCTCTGCATTATAGCTGCTGCTGCAGTCTCCGCTGTTGATGTTGTTTTGTTTTTTATAGCTGCTGCGTATGTATATATATTTATTTATTTATTTTTTTATACTTTTTTATATAAGTGCAGTTTTTGTTGTTAAATTTAGTTATTGTTGTAACTTTTGTTAACAATTGTCGACATTATGTTCTTGTTGTTTATGGTTTTTTTGTTATGCTTCGCTTCGACTGCGCTAGTTATGTTTGTAAAGATGAATGCAAATTATATTATCCAAATTAAATGTTATTGAACTCTGTTTAACGACTGTTTTATTAAAATCAAACTTAAGTCTGCTTAAGCTACATATTATTTTATATATACATATAATTGTATACATTAAAAAATGCTGACTCGTGACAGTCACGTTCAGCTTCTGATCCACACCTCTGTGGCATGGTTGCTTTCAACTTACAACTATTAAGGCAGTCATACATAACTCGCACTTCTTCGGGTCCTAAGAGGCATGGCCTCATGAATTGAATTTCAAGTCGGTCTCTTCGGATTAGACAAAGCCTTGACAGTAAGCCAAAGCTTATTCACACATTAGTAACTGACACCAGCCTGTCAAACGGAACAGACTGAGCGAGGAATCAGGAGTTCATGAGTGGTTCTCGCAAGAGGATTAGAACGGGATGAAGATTGAAGGAACAGATATGATGTGAGTCATGTTGTTGTTTTCTGTTGAACACTCGGTTGGAGTGGAGCGCAGTAGGCGAACTAGGTGCAGGCTCATAGACAATTCATGAGTTTCGCAATGTTGATCATGTTTATGGATGTTAGATGTACATTCTTGGCAATCTCATCCACTATTTCAATGCCCTCGATGCCTTTGTGACCTGGAAACCAGTAGAAGTGAAGATGCTTTTTCTGGCAACACTCTAATGCTGCCCTTCTTCCCAAGACACTTCTGGCCGATATGCGAAACGAGGTTACTTCCTCCATTGCTGGTTGGTTCTCCGCTGCTTTCGCAATAGCAAAGACCTCAACTTAGCAGATTGTCTTATGCCCAACTCTGGACAGTATATTCCCGCACCAACTCTATCGTCCATTTTCGAGGCATCATTATAGATGTTTAGAGCGTTGCGCGTAACTAACATACCGATACGCCAGGCATCTTTTATTTTGTTTACTTTGAACCTTCTTTTCTAGTTGAAAAGTAGGGTAATGTAGTCGGTGTTTGCCCAACCTTCATTATCCACCGAGCTATGGCCGTAGTTCTTAAAGTTCCCACTATTCACTGCGCAGCGAGCCTCTGAACCTTTTGCATAGGCTTCCGATAGGTGAATTTTCGTTCGCCTGTCCACAATACTACTGCACCGTAGAGCAGAATTGATCTAACAAGAGCTGTGTAGTACCAGTGCATGAGAGAGGCAGAGGGCTTCCAGAATATGCCAAGCATCAGCGCACGCATATAAAAAGCGTTGCTGTCTGCTCACTCTTTATTCTTAATAGTGTGTAGTCATACCAAACAGAAAAAATGGGATCAAAAATCACCTTATTTACTTATACCTAATACCAGATTTTTAAACTCTCGGTTACTTTCGATGGTTTACTATATATTGGTCAATTTGTAAGATATCTTAGCAAACCAGAATGTTTTGAATGTGACAAAATAATTAAACATAATAAACAGCCTTTAGTAAACTAGGAAATAATATATTCAACAAATATAATATATACATAGTTTAAAAGGAGCGGTATTTGCAATGTCAATTTGGTGTTATTATGAAGGAGATGAATTCTGTTTCTAGAAATGTAAGCGACAATCTACTCAAAGTGTGACAAAATAATTAAAGACAATAAACCCGCCTTTAATAAACTAGAAGATAATATATTCAACAAATGTAATACGGAGTTTAAAAAGGCTGGCATTTATAATTCTCCAGGAGATACTAAGACTTACCGATATAAAAGGGGTTAAATTTCCGAAATAAAATCTGGGTCAGTTCCGATAACGTAGAATCGGTTGTGCGTATGGTTTAATAAACTTACCTATTCAAACGACGTTAGATCTCCAAATCTATCGGCCCTGATAATATTAACATGCAAATGGGGAAGCACCAAGGCTCGACAGGAGTAAGCTTCCTAACCAAGGTCCTTAACTGCCACTTACTTCTCTTCAAAAACCATTTCCTCAAACCTTGCAAGGTTCTAAGCTCCCAGAGGCATTCTTGCCCACTCTCTCCTCCGTGCGGAGCAGCTCCTTTATAGCGTAGGACCCCTCTGCAATGCATGGTTCTGGCCCCGTCATCCTGGACGCAGAGGGGGCGAGTTTGTCGGCAAGCTCATTGCTGGCTACCCCTTTATGCCTCGGCACCCAGATTAGGTGTACCCGGTTGCACACTAATAGGCGGTTTAGGTTTCCTCTCTTCTTCTTCTTCTTCTTTACTGGCATAGCCACCGCTTACGCGTTTTTAGCCGAGTTAACAACAGCGCGCCAGTCGTTTCTGCTTTTCGCTACGAGGCGCCAATTGGATATTCCAAGCAAAGCCAAGTCCTTCTCCACCTGGTCCTTCTAACGGAGTGGAGGTCTTCCTCTTCCTCTGCTTCCCCCGGCGGGTACTGCCTCGAATACCTTCAAAGCTGGAGTGTTTTCGTCCATTCGGACAACTTGATTTAGCCAGCGTAGCCGCTGTCTTTTCATTCGCTAAACTATGTCAATGTCGTCGTATATCTCATACAGCTCATCGTTCCATCGAATGCGATATTCGCCGTGGCCAACGTGCAAAGGACCACAAATCTTTCGCAGAACTTTTCTCTCGAAAACTCGCAACGCCGACTCATCAGATGTTGTCATCGTTCATGCCTCTGCACCATATACCAGGACGGGAATAATGTGTGATTTATAGAGTTTTAATTTTGTTCGGCGAGATAGGACTTTACTTCTCAATTGCTTACTTAGTCCAAAGTAGCACCTGTTGGCGAGATATTCTGCGTTGGACTTTCAGTCTGAAATTGTTTTTGATGTTAATACTTTTTCCAAGATAGACGAAATTATTTACCACGTCATCTAGGGAGACAAATCGAATTAAACCTAAGATCTTTTTGATTAGTTGAAAATTGTCAATTTGGCATTAAAAAAAACGACTATTTTTTAAGGTAAGGACACAGGGTACCTTTTAGGTCTTTTGTTAAAATTCAAAACAATTCATAAATACAAAAATTATATTTCAAATCATAAGCATTTTTTCTTAATTCATTTACGAATCATTTGAAAATTGTTGTAATTCAAAAATAGAAATAAGTAAAAATTTTCAAATCTATACCTGCTTAGTATATAAGTTAAACTGATTTTTCTCATTAATCAGCCAGCCTTTGTTTGTTTAGGACGAATCCGTCAGATATATTTAATATCACAAGAAAAAATGGCATTAACATTTTTGTCGTCAAGGCATTGCGGATAATTTGCTAGAATATGTTCGATGGACGTAAATGCATTAACAACAATCCAAATGTGATATCTAGCATAAAAATATAGCGGAATAACTGGAGTGTTGAAAAAATGTCTATTATAATTTGAGATGTACAGAAATCTTTTCGAAGCAGTGCACAAAGTAGTGGAGTATTCAAACGGAAACCGTGAAATATATGTGTACCATTTCAAACTGATTCTTTTTAAAAAATAACAAAATTGCTAAATATTAGGAATGGTAAAATATAACTGCAACCAAATGCGCAGTGCAATGGATTAAAACTAGTTCGGGTATCAGTAGATGAATATTATACCACATGCATCCCAAAAGACTAATGTCAGCCGAGTTGTTGTTGTTGTTTTAACGGAATATCTAATCTCCATTAGGGTGGTGAGGATTATCTAAGTTGTCGACGACGTTATCTAGCAGGAGGTCAATTTCGACAGGGTCAGACCAAAGGAAAAAGGGTGTCAGATGAGTAGGGTTGGCGAGGCATACAAAGAGGTGGTCAGTGTCATGAGAAGACTCATTGCACGTATGACATATGTTGGATATGTTGAGGTTTATTCCTAATGCAATAACCAGAACGAAGCTGCGCAAGAACCATTCGCGTTTCTCGCGGCAACTCGTGCTCTTTGTCTGCAATAGGGTGTGATTTGACTCCAAGAACGTCATTCACAGGAAAGGAGTCAGTGAAGGCTCCACTGTTAATGGCGGCAGTACCTGTCGGAAGTTATTTGCGTAGAAGTTCGGTCGGTGTATTGTTCGATGTCGTCGACGTAATTGTGGAAAGACCTCTTTATGTTCCTAGGAGGCGGTTCCGTTGCAAACATGTGGCTGCAGGGGTGTTTTCTACGAAAACATCCTAGCAGAAATTGCTTGCAGAGGAGCTCATAATGCTCCTTAACTGGGAGCCTAAGCGTCTCACTATGTAGATGTTCCATGGGAGACATCAAGTGGTATCCTGTCGTGGTCCGGAGTGTAGTGTTCTAACAGGTCTAAAGTTTCCTCATCTGTTTAATTATGATGGACTTCTTTGCTCTCCAACTTCTGTTTTTTTGTTAGTAGTCAATTACTGTGTGTTTAAATGAAAAATGTCCACACGAATTATTTCATTTTTATCTGAAATTGTCTCTGTTAGTTTAAACTTCGGCTTTATCGGTTTCATGTCATATTTAATTTGCTTGCATTTTTGTAATTACCTATAAGTAGCTGCACATTCTCACTTAATTTTGGATGGTATATTTTATCATTAAGGGTATTATAAGTCTCGTTTATTCCGCTTTGCATTGACTCATTACTATGCTAACGTGAAAGGTCTTCGTTTTGTATAATTTCTGTTGCTCTTCTTGTTATGAATTGCTGCTTGCTATTGTTAGGAAACATGCTTATAAGTAATAGTTGAATTTTGTGATAATCAGCTACCTCCACTTCGGAAAAAATACCCACTTTGCCCCTGTCAATATGTCTTCGGAAAATATTTTTCAATATATTTTCCGTGTCAATAGGGTTAATCTCGTTTACTTTCCTTCCATGTATTATTTGAACTTAAGTTTGGGGACTATATGTTATTATAATTTGGGTCTTATACTTGTTGACCATTTCTTCTTTTATGAAGAAATATTCTAACAGTTCCTCTTCTGCGAAATGTATTGTATCTGACATTTCTAAATTGGATTTTATCATTGCTTTCGTTGATTTTTGGAGAGTTTTCAATCCGGCTTAAAAAATCTGCTACTACATTACTTTTCTCTTTTTGATATTCCATTTCATAATGGAACTCTTGCAGTTTTTCTTGCAGAAATTCTTTATCTGTTGTAGCATATTTCTGCTCAGGGTTATTTAATGGTCTGCTAATGTAGCACACTGGCTGATCTTGTTGAGAAAGCACTGCACCTATTGCGTAATCACTTGCATTGGCGGAGGGCCAAAAAACTGAACTTCAGTATAAATGGGGTATATGCGGATAGGGGAGCTTCTTCAAAGAAGGAATATTCAATATTAGAATATTTCTTATTGGAATATATCTTATTAGAATATTTCTTACGAACTATCGGCTGCTCTCTCTTGCTCTCTTTGTCCTGCATGTTTCTGCTACTGCCGCTATTGCTTCTGCTGTTTCTGCTTCTTCAGCTGTTTCTGCTACTATTGGTTTTGCTGTTTCTGCTTCTCGTCGTATTTGCAATGTTGCACCGAATACTTGTTGTACTCTTTTACTCTGCCGACGCACTATAGCGATTTCACGATATTCACAGTCGATGTCGCGACTGCGCTTTTCTCGTTAGACGCAAATTCGACGTCACTTTAAAGTTCTAACGTTTCACGAACCACTCTTTGCACTCTTTTGCTCTGTCGACGCACTTTTGCAATATTTACAGTTAATGTCGCGACTGCGTTTTTTCTGGAACATTCGATAGACGCTCATTCGGCGTCACTTCAAATAAAGTTTTGAAATTGCTGTACTAATGTCTTCTGKCATATACTCGTACTTATGTACACGCGAACTTGCACGCACTCACATACAAACACAATATCTTTATGATGTATGCCGAAAAAAAATTTTCTTTTTTTGCACTGATCTCGGTCGAGCCCCCAATTGTGGGATTTGTCACCCCACCACGCTTCCAATAGGCCTAAAACCACACTTTTACAAAGTATTAGAATTCAAATATATTGTGGAACTTTTTATAAAGTTTTCAGTTTCTAATTACATTTTCCAATTTACAGTTTTAATCTTTAGTTTTAATTATAGTTTTATTTATAGTTTTAATCTTAGCTTTAATTTTTAGCTTTACTTATATTTTAAATAGAATATAGTTTTGCGAAGAAACCACTTCAGCCGATGACATCAGTTTAACGACTAACTGTTGCTTTGGTTCTCTTTGTCTTTTTCACATACCCGTCTTCGTTGGCGGAGTTGCCACCGATCTTTARTACTATATTCCCACATTCGGCCGTCCTGATGTGTTATTCGACCCGAATGACAAACTCCATGGTTTGATAAATTCACATACAGTACTTGTCTTTTTTGGTCCTTCGTCATTTCCAACCTTCTCTACCTCATATCTCCCGTGGTTTAACTTAGCGGTTATAACGTATGGTCCAAGATATTTAGGTTTTAATTTTGTGTTTGTTCCGAATTGTGTTTTCTTTATCGCAACAAGTTCTCCTACCTTATACTCCTTTTCTGTTTTTCGATTCTTGTTAAAATTTTTACGATTGGATTTTATTTATATTTTCTTGAGTTTTTTCTCTAATTTTGTCTCTCTCTAAGTTCAGTTCGTCTAAAGTTAACTCGTCGAGTATTTCTTTTAAGTTCGATAAATTTCCTACACGCATGTCTAAGCCKGTAAGAACTTTGAAAGGCGATGCTTTCGTACTTCTCGGTGCTGTACTATTTATGATTTGCTGAACTTTGTCGACGTGGCTGTACCAGTGAGCTGGTTCACTCTGACATAACTTCGCAAGCATAGGTATAACTATTTTGTGGACTCTTTCGACCTGACCGTTTCCTCTCGGAAGCCCTGTTGTAATCTGTAAGTGTTGTACGTTTTCTTGTTCGCTATTTTTTAAATACGTTTGAAGTGAATGCACTCCCGCCTGCTTCGGCAATCTGTCAATCACCTCCTCTGCCCCTGTAGATTTCGTTGGATATAACCAAACAAATTTACTAAATCCATCTATCACAACTAGTATATGATTGTACTTTTTACGAGTTTCTGCCAATGGACCGACGTGGTCTATATGATAAGTGCCTAAAGGTTCAC
>NW_017537658.1:31647-37571 GCF_001853355.1 Bactrocera latifrons
TTACAGTTTTAATCTTTAGTTTTAATTATAGTTTTAATTTTAGTTTTATTTATAGTTTTAATCTTAGCTTTAATTTTTAGCTTTACTTATATTTTAAATAGAATATAGTTTAGCGAAGAAACCACTTCAGCCGATGACATCAGTTTAACGACTCCCTGTTGCTTTGGTTCTCTTTGTCTTTTTCACATACCCGTCTTCGTTGGCGGAGTTGCCACCGATCTTTAATACTATATTCCCACATTTATATACTGCTAACACTTATTTTTTTAAAATATTCACGATTAAAAGTTCAAAAATTTGCACTAATAACAAATGGTACTTCTGTATGTATATGTAAACATTGAAATAAATTCACATTTCACTTACCTAAATTATTAACTTAAAAATCACTTAGCACACTCATTTTTAAAAGGTTCGATTGTTTATAATTATTAGGAAAACGAGCGTTTCCACATCTTAAACAGCAAATATGTAGGATTTTTAACGATTTTTCTTTGTTTGATTCTCTTTTCTATATTAACTGTAATAAAAAATACCTTCTACATATACATATGTAATATGTGATTTATGTGACTGAAGTACTTTCACGTAGTACTCCTTTCCGCGTTGGCGACCTTCGGCCGCGCTCTAAAAAAATAACCCTGCTCGAGCGAGTACCCGAGATGACTGAAGTACTTTCGCATAGTACTCTTTTCTGCGTAAAAAAAAAAAATATATATTGAGTTTTCGGTATAAAGTAGTTATATTTTTGGTTATGATGCACTCATATTGAAACAAAATTTTAGCTTTCATTATAAAACGGTTAATTTTGGTTATTATATCTGTGAGCGATTTCCATTTATTTTTGATAATTAGATTAGATTAGATTGATAGATGAGGAATGCACCGCCACCTAAGGTCTATTGTATCCTCTCCTAAATCATAAAGACTCATTTAGTCCCAGCACATTGAGGAAGTCCAATATTCTGCGTCTACAGACTGCTGTGCAGTCCATCAGCAGGTGTTCCGGCTCCCTGTAGCAGAACCGGCAGTTAGCGCAAGAGGATAGGCTCATGATATACAGATGCCTATTCAGCTTGCAGTGGCGGGTATAAAATTCGACCAGTAGCCTGAGTTCATTCCTGAGGAGGTCAATTACAACCTTCTCAAGTTGTTCCCTCCAGATAGCAATTTGGCATGCCGCATACTGTGTGCTCGTTGGCAATGTTCTTCCCTGCCCACTCCTTCTTCCTTGCGGAGTAGTTTCTTTATGGTATGGGGACCCACCCCAGTAAAGGGCTCGGGTTGTGCCGTTTTGGTGGAGGTTGCGGAGCGCGCGAACTCATCAGCCAGGCCGTTATTGGCTATACCTCTGTGACCAATGACCCAGATTAGGTGCACCTGATTCAGTTCTGCAAGGCTGTTTAGCCATTCTCTACACTCATGTACTGGTAGCGATTTATCTCGTAGGAGGAGATCGCTTTGAGATCGCGAAATTCACTGTTTTGGTCGTGCTGTCCTTCGGGAGGAGGGCTGATGGTATATTGCCACTTATACCATCCATCCTCTGGGAAACCCTTTCCTTTGCAACACCCCTCTGCCGTTATTTGCAGAAATGTGTGCTTGGCTGCTTGACCGATAACCAAGTGAAGCGGTGTAAGTTCAAGCGGGACCGCCAGTGCTGCCGTTGGACAAGTGCGCATTGCGCCCGTCATGCAGGGATAGGCTAACCGTTGCAGATTCGATAGTTTGATCCCTACCGAAATCTGCGACGCCATCGAGTACCAAATTATCGGTTGCGCAGTCATGGTGTACCTAACGATCCTTGGCTTACAGCCCCAGGACTTTCCCGAATGCCGATTGCACACCATTACTGCTTTTGTTTACATGCTGCTTCCACCACAAAGTAGAATCCAGCGTGAGACCGAGGTATTTGACCTTGTTGGTCATTTCTATCTCTCTACTCCCAAGTGTGAAGTTCCTCAAACCGGGTAGGGACCTGCTTCACGTGAACGGGACTACGGTCGTCTTGGAGGGGTTAATATTCAATTCAACCTCACTACACCACCCCTTTGCCAGGCTTAGACCTCTTTGTAATAGGTCGCAGAGAGTGTCCTCATATTAACCTTTGGCTATAATTACAATATCGTCCGCATACCCCTGGCAGCGGATCCCATTGTCCGTTAGCAGTGTTAAAAGATCGAAAAGACTCCATAGCACGGGTGTTAGCAAACCACCATGTGGGCAGCCTCTTGTGCCAAGACGAATCCTTGTTTCTCCTACTATGGTCTCAGCAATTCTGGTGCGCAGTACGGCTTCTATCCATCTGCTGTTACAAAGTATTGTTTTTTGAAGTGGAATATGTCTATGTATATGAATTTTTGTCTTTTTTATTAGTTGGGGTTTCAGTTAGATAAAATTTGTGTTATATTGGTTTTCTATCGTATTTAATTTGTTGGCATACTTGACAGTTGGTTATTATCAATTGTAGTTCTTCCTTGAATTTTGGATAAGATATTTGATCTTTTAATGTATAATAGGTTTCATTTATACCACTACGCATAGATTCCATTGTATGAAAAATTATTTATTTATATAGTTCCTCTTTTTCTGCTACATAATTATTTTTCACGTTTAAGTGTTATATTATATTTCAAAATTGTATTCCCGTAATTACAATAACCACCTCTGATGGCGTAGAGAAAAATCCTTTCCTTTATATTTATTAACTAGATATTTTATTGGACTATGATCGGTAATAATTTTAAATTTTGTTAAATAAATGTACGGCCTGAAATAATTTATTGAATATATAATGGCTAGAAATTCCTAATCTGCTGTAGCATATTTCTGTTCATGGTTGTTTATTGTTCTGGAAATGTAGCACACTAGCACACCAGGGACGGGGAAAAAGTCTTCTCTAGACATCATATTTGTCCCAGAAACCCTGATAGCGCTCTTCCATGGCACGTAAGTCTTGATGCATACGCTCTCCCTGCTCTTCGCTCATATCTCCTAAATTTTCGGAAACCTCTCTAGGTGACTATGGAGGAAGTGAAGTTTTATACTCATATTGCATCCCATATTTTTTAATTGTAGCAGAAGGTCTTCTACAAGTTCAATATAATTTTCAGACTTTTTATTTCAAACTGTTCCATGATGCCAATTTTTATATGTAAAAGTGGAAGGATAATTTTGTTACGAGCTACTAATGAATTGTGGACTTAATTGTGCTTTCCAGGCTCCATTTTTTCTCTCCAGGGCCAGTTTTTTCCCACCCAATGCTCTTGTTTAGTTCTACTGTCCCAAAGACATATAAAAGATTGAAACTTGGTATAACCACTTTCTTGATCGAGAAGAATTTCATTTTGTCATTGTATTTTATTTTGTTCAAGACTAGCGAAATGTTACAATATTACTCCTTTAACTTTGTACTGTGGGCAATAGATACCCCAGCGTATTTATTTCCATTATGTAATGGAATACATTTAAGGCTACGTTTTGAGCTGTCAATGAATAAACGCCAGTCGTTTGATTCGTATCTTATTTTCAAGAGCACCCCAAAATACTCAAAATGGGTATTTTTCACCAACTCTGATATAACTTTTCTACAATTTTTAAAAACATATTCTCCGCTTCACTTATACAATGTCTTTTTGAACTACTCATGTCGCAAAAACTTGAGAAACTAATCTTAACACAGTAAAATACGCCAGTTTTCGATTAATATATATACTTAAATAATAAAAATCAAAAACAAAGTAACTCGAGCTAGTCAAAAAATTTTGAGGGTAGATTTGACAAAAACAAATAATAAATGAACAATATCAATCGCAGAATTCGCGGCAACACACAAAAAGTTCACTACTGTAGTAAACTAGTGTAATTAGTGCTAACCTTTGGCTAAATAAATGCTCCCAAATTACTGCGCTTTGCCCAATTTATCCAAAATCCCATCAATATTTGGCAGAGAATATTTATCATGCACAGTCAATATTTTTGAATATTTCAAGCCTCCGTTTTCTTTGGTACAATTAAAATAGGTGAGCTATACCTGCTCCTACTTTTTCGTATTATTCCCTCACTTTCCAACTCATAAAGTAGCTTTCTTACCTCTTCTTCGTGTTTTGAAGGTAGTCTACAGATTCTTGAATTTATCTGCTGGTTGGTTGTGGTCTTAATCTCATGTACCACAGTTTTTGTATTGGTGAGGTTATCGCCCTGTTTGTAAAATAATTTGTAGAATCAGTTTAATAGAATTTCAATGTTGCTTTTTTATCTGATTTCAGATCAAGTGCAATATTTTTTTGGTCACTCACTTTCAATGAATAAACCGGTTCCTGAACAGTTTTCATATGGAAAGGGATCCATTTTTTAAAAGTTTTTTAAAATAAAATCATTTCCTAATAACAAGTCCTATGGCTTGTCGAAATTCAACAATAGACATCTAATCATAGCATTTTTTCATAATTAAATTCCGTAGAACAAGGACTTTGTACTGTAATGTTTGGTTTAATTTGAATTTAATTCTAACAATTGTGTAATTGGTACTTCACAATATTCTTAAGTCCTATTATTATGAGCCATTTTATTTAAATTGATTTATTTTCTTTTTCGAGGACTTCAGTTTAATTATAATATAATTAATTTTACTTATTTTCACGTTTTTATTTTTTGTGGAACATTTTGTTTTTACATTTAAACCATCCTTTTATTTTATTTATGGAAATTTCAGTATGTATCTTATTCCTAAAACTTTACATTCACTGGGACTACATACAAGAGATATCAAAGACTTGCTCCTATAATTTTGAGATTTACTTCACTTTCTACAATTTTAGAATCACTGGGTTTTTGTCTTTATTATATATACATATACAATATAATAAATAATATGTTCCAATATTTGATTTAATCTTACATTACTTCTCTGCATCTTCTTCAAAGCTGCTGTTGCTGGTGTTGATGTTTATGGTGCTGTTTGCTGTTCTGATTTATTCTTGCTTTTATAAATATTTGTAATTTATTTCCCTGCTTTCATTTTTGGTTTCCTTTTTTTAATTTCATTTACTTTTGCTCATGCTCTTGTTCTGTCTCTCTTACTATTATTAGACCAGGGGCGTAGCTACCGCCGTATTTGCCGTATCAACTATACGGGCCCCCGGTCTTTAGCATATTTGTGGGCAATTCATTGTGGGACGAGCCACAATATATTATATTATATTTAAACGTTTAATACAACATGGTAACACCATGTCAGCAAGTTAGCTGCGCCTGGCTTACAAGAAACGCTGAAATGAATACAACACAAAACGAAACAAGGAATACATAGGTAACCGCTAGGCTTGAAGACGCCCGCGGTTATTACTATATAGGACTACACATCATACGATCAACTCTCTTCTTCTGCTGACAGCCATCGCATGCACATCGAGTAACCACAGCACAATAACCACCACAACTGGTGACCCCGACGTGATCGATAGTTATACCGCGATTCATTAATATAATTTTAAAATCGCTAACTATTTCGGCTACAGTGCACCTCGTTATTTATTTAAACTACGCAAACACTACAGTGCACTTTGTGTATTGGTTTTTGTGCTCATCTGGCTGCCACGCATACAACCGACTGCAGAACGACAGGAGTATTCCAGCTAAATCGCTATGCCAGATAGCGCAACCGTGCAAGTGGCAGACAGTATAACGCYACTCCAACGTGTTTCTATACGATGTCCGCTCTTCCATTCCGAACGACCAGCCTTGTGGTTCGCCCAACTCGAGGGACAATTTCATCTCGCCGGAATTTTCGATGAAATTACGCAATACCACTACGCTTCCTCACACCTTGACGTCAAGGCCGCCGCAGAAGTGGAAGACCTTCTTTTGAACGTTCCCACAGAAACGCCCTACACTCGCCTAAAAGGAACACTGATCGAACGCCT
>NW_017537658.1:40023-42027 GCF_001853355.1 Bactrocera latifrons
TACCTTCAAAGGGGTATCGCTACTGCTTGACAATTATCGATCGTTTCACCAGGTTTCCAGAGGCATTTCCCATTGATAGTATCGACGCCGAATGTGWTGCCCGCACACTTTTTGCCGGGTGGATATGCCGCTACGGTGTACCATTACAAATCACAACGGACCAAGGAACACAGTTTAAGAGCCAACTTTTTAGCGCCCCCTTGTTGCACAACGTACAGTGTTCGGTTGGATCTTAACAGGTTCCGTTCCCTCCGAAGAAGCGAAAATAAATGGCAAAGGCGAGGCACAAAATTTAACAATAACGCAACAACAAACACAAAACCATTTTTGTAGTCAAAATTATACTAATTTTATATTTACATAACAGAAACAACAATCGCTCCATCAACAGACTATGCTGCAACAGCAGTCGCCAAGACATCACCCACGCCGACATCAACGCCTACCCAGATCCTAACACAGACGCAGACAGCGATTCAGTCACAGTCGCAACCTCAGTCGCAGACACAGCCGCAGCAACAGCCATTACCACAACAGCAATGGCAGCAGTCAACGCAGCGTGAAGCACAGTGTGCAGTGCCGATAATGCAGCCTTCTATGTCTCGAGCGCACATTTCGTCACCCATGGCGTCCAGCCCAACGGTGACAGCGCAACAACAGCAACATTGTCCGGACCGAGCGTAACTCCATTCGTTCCGCCGGCCACCCCAGCGAAGGCACGCAACACAACCTTGGCAACAAAGAATAGCGCTATAACCAACTCCCTTAATAAGTGTTCGAACTGCGACGAGGTTCGTAACAGTGCGGGCCATGATTAACCGAGTCAGTCCAGCCACTGTTATCCTCGCCTCCACGATTGCACGATTGCGACTGCGTACGCATGCACGTGGAGACAGCCGAGTGTGCGAACTAATGTTTCGGGACAACCAGGGTGGAGAAACAGAAATCTCCGTGAGTGCCCAAATACAGCGTCGTCCGTTACCACGCTAGGGTTACAACCAGCAGTAATGGGCCAACTCATCGCCCAAAATACGACACTGGGATATATAATATCCGGTGTCGTATAATATCGGTACCGTAAAGTAGACTGGCTGCCAACAAGTCTCACATTCACCGCCTACCTAGGATCGAGTTAGACTCGAGTCGTCTCGCCGACCTCGGAAGGTTGTGACTTCTATGCAAATTGGCGGCATGGCAATGACCGACTGACATTTCATTCATCTCAGCGGCATTTCCCGGACCGAATTTGACTCGATTCGTCTCGTCGGCCACCCCATCTACAAAGAAGACGTGGAAGAGGAAGTGCATGAGCCAGTTAATTAAGTTAGTTTTAAGTAATTTATTGTAAACTGTATTTGCAGTAATACTGCAAGGCGAGGAGAATGTTGACGCCGCCCCTGCCCAATTTCTTTTGCCACGTCTGTATCGGCATAGCAATCTTTTCTTTTCCTCTTATTGGAACTTTTTTCGAAGTTTAATTCGCGCGCAACTAAACAATAACTAAAAAGTTGCGCACTCTCTCGTTTTGCGACCACTTAGAGATACAGACGTGGTAAGTGTTTGTCCAATTTATTATTTTTAAAATAGATTTATTATATGAAACTTTTGTTTTTATTTAATATTCTGTGGAATCATTTGCGCCGTCCGTTTCCTTACGGCCAACCACATATACAGAACGAGCGAGCACCGTGCTCCACCACCCGAATTATGACATGTAGTAAATTTTCATTTATATTCCCTGAGCTAGAGTGAAACTACAAGTCTGGAAATGCAAGACAAAAGTAGGACATGACTGGTATTGATTTGTGTCCTTACAACTATACTAATCATTCAGCAATCAACTGAGTGGTATTGGTTTGTATCCTTACTAATTATGCGCAGGACTGCTTTCTAAAGAACTTAAACTTTAAATATTATATGTAAGCAAGAACTTCATAAACTGTGTTTACAAAGTGTTTTCAAATAATCTAGCAAAGAAAGCCTTACGCGGACGAGCGCTTATTA
>NW_017537658.1:42651-48416 GCF_001853355.1 Bactrocera latifrons
CGTCCTGTAGGAATCTGAGGTACCACTTGAGAGTGGCTCCGCTCATTCCCGCTCTACGTGGGTCGTCGTGACCTCCTGGTCGTCCTGGCTCCGGGGTAGATGGAATGTTCCCTCGTTGTCGTTTTCTGTTACGCTCACCCCTTGATTCCACTCTCCTGAAACCAACCTCCTCTCCGCAGTCGATCCTGCTCGAGGGGGTTGTGGGGCCGGCGTTCGCGCGATTTGAAGTGGTCACGGTTGCCACACTACGCTGCGTGCCACTGCGGGAGGCCACGTCATCGTCGGCGCGATTCGCTGTGTTCGCGGCCGACCCGCTCCGCTGAGTGTCGCTGCAGGAGGTCACGTCGTCGTCGTCGCGTGCGTGCTCTTCAAAGAGTGCTCGCTCTTCCGGCGACAAGGCATCCAGGAAGCTGAACTTTCGTCTAGCTCCTGGGCCACTCTTGCTCGTCGTACTAGCGCTTCCGCCGCTGTTAGCCGTCGTTGCTGTCGATGTCGTTGCTTTGGTCGTTGTTGTTTGTTGCTGTTGTTGATCCATCTTTTTCTTACGACCGTTTGACCCTTAATGTGAGCCTCCCGGTCTAGTTTTAGTAAGGGGAAATCTAAAGTCCGCTGCGCCAGAGCCCCTTGACGCAGTAAGGCCACCGTTACTTCCCAAGGCGGCCCGGTGTTGGGAAGGCTCCGTGCGAATACAGCCGAATTTACCTCCTGGCTGCAAATCATCCAATGGGCACGGATCGCATAGCATCCTGGATTAGGAGGTGGTAGCTCTTGGTCGCCGCGCACATGCAGCGTCTGCCAGCCCTCAGGAGAGATGCTATGCAGCATCATCCCTGGTGGTTGGGAGATGCCGTGCTGTGCTGCGGTTTAAGCCCCTGCACCACGACAAGGTGCCTACCAATCGCAGAGGTTGGTAATATACTCACTTGCATCTTTCACCTTCGAATGTCGAATATAAGAACAAATGCAATATTTTCGAAAATAAGGTTATAATTATATTTCACCTTAAACAATAAATAATTATATTTTAATTTTTATTTATTAGTCCTTTTACAATTTGTCTTTTTTATTGTATTGCTAACAAAATTTACTGAATTTTAACACTTTTAGTTTCGATTATGCTGCAAACATCACAACCAAGCGAATATCGAAGCCGAAGCCGAGATGACGAGTAAATCGAAAACGAGACCCATTCCGATCTGACTAATACTTTTCTATCGGTTGTAGGTGATGGAAAAACGAATTGTCGGTGTGTAGCGTGGCTAGTTATTGATATGATATGTGGTTATGGTTCTGTTTGGTGAATGATATGTTGTGTTGCATTGGGTGGTGTGATGTTGGGGTATGTTGTATGTGGGTTGTGTGCGATTAGTGCTGTGAAGAGGATGTGTGCTGAATAGCGAAATTTTGCGAGGTCAGACGTCGCATGAAGATGAAGAAGCCTTTATTAAAAGACATTTGCCTTAAGGCAATGAAGGTCCATTTGTACCTTCATTAATGACACACAAACCGGGACACTTCTCGATAAAGAAGACCCAAGAAGAATTGAAAAAGAGTTTCTATACTCCATTATTTGGTTCAAAAGCAGCTAAGATGATAAGGAGTTGTATCGAATGTATCTTGACTGACATCAAAGCTGGAAGGAAGGAGGGGCTACTAAATCCCATAGAAAAGGAGGATCAGTCATTGTTGCGTCAAACGACAAGATACATATATTTAAACCTAAAACTAGAGTCAATAAAATTGAATTATAAGAATTGTAAAATATTGAATTATCAAATTAAGAAAATCTATTATAAAATACCTACCTTAATAATGCATCTATTACTTACCTTTATAATTACCACAATCTGTTACAATATTTAAGTTGAAATTATTATACTTACCCGTTTTTTAATACATATTTATATTACCACTAGTTTAAGCCGTTAGTTTAAGATTTAGGCTAAGCGAATGCATAAAATGAAATAAAACCTTCTCTTCTTTGTGAACCGTTGAACCGAACGCACGCTTTTACGTTACCGACCGGAATAAATTATAAGTCTTTCGCGACAGGTAATTGGAGTTATTTAACAATTGCGCATCCCTAACTATTTTTTTGTGTCTCAAAAACGCTTGAGATTTTTCATGGCGACCGAGCAGGGACAAGTGCGTAATTAAAAAATTTAAAACTGAAATACACTTAAAAAGTGTAAAGCAATTAATAGTGGATTAATAATTCTTTCGAACCAATTACCTGTCTTTAATTCCTTTCGGATCTCGGTTTACGGTTTTCGACTCGGCTAAGTGAAATTAGTGTACAAATATATAAAATAAATATAACCCTTGCTATACATATATATATATACAAGCCAAAGCCAACTCTCGCAAGCCTGTCTCCAAGTAAGGAGTTGACGGACTTAAAATCGTTAAGACGTCAAAGAACTGTTGCGAAAAGTAGTATTTTGCGCATTAAAACGGGCCTTCTCGAAAAAACCATGTCGTTAGATCCAATTGAATTGGAATGTCGGCTCGACATATTAAATTCACACAGTGAAAAGTTATTGAAATGCCAATCTAAAATTGAAGAGATTGATGAAGATGACGCGGCCCGAGGGGAGTTAGAGGACATAATTGTTGAAACGAAATCARTAATTAAAAATATTTTAGCCAAAAATAGAACGTCAATTGCCGAAACATCTTTCGTAGCTTCTCACAGCTCAAGGCTCCCTAAAATGAATTTGCCGAAATTCAAGAGAGAATATTCAGAATTTAAATACTTCATAAGTTTGTTTGAGAGCTTGGTTCATAATGATCCAAATATCCCAGATATAGAAAAGTTTTAACCATTTGGTAAATTGTCTATCTGGAGAGACTCTGGGAACAGTTAAAGCGTTTCAGATGTCGGATGAAAATTACCCGAAAGCGTTGGCAAGCCTCAAAAAGGACTATGATAACAAATGTTTGATATTTTTCAATACAATATCTAAACTTTTTGAGCTACCAACCATCCGAAAGCCATCCGCGCTTTCATTGCGATCAATGATTGATGAAGTGTCTGCTGTTTATGACTTTTTGCTATCTCTGGGCGATGAGAAGCAAATAACAAACGCCATTATAATACATATAGTTATGACAAAGGTTGACTTTGCCACCCGATCTAAGTGGGAAGAGCAACTTGACTACGATCACTTACTATTATGGAAGGATTGCGAAGCCACCTTAAATAGAAGATTTCAGCAGTTAGCATCGGATGGAGCATCTTGTTCGAGGATGAAATCCGGAGCCACAACCAGCTTCATGTGGCTCATATGAAGCAGACACACATGGAGAGGGCAAAATCAGCTTTAGTTGCTGCAGATGCAAAGCAGCCAACTTGTCAAAAATGCAAGTCAAAGGAACATCCTTTAACTGCCTGCCCCACTTTCAAGGCGCTTCCGGTGCAACACAGGTTCGATTTTGTGAAATCGGTGCCCTTATGCATAAATTGCTTGCGTAAGGGGCATACTAAATCCAAGTGTAGAGCGGATCGATGTCGTGTATGCAATCGATCGCATCACACATTGTTGCATTAGTACCCGGTTTCTTTCCCCGCTGCATCTCATCCGCAACCATCAACCATTGGCGACAGCTGTTATTCAAGTGAGAACCAGCTATGGTCAATACCTAGGCTCCCAAGTCAACTTTATGACGGAGGACTTGGCACAAAAGTTGCGGATTCGTCGTCAACACTAAACGTTAAACATAAAGGAATTGGAAATTCCAAGACAAAAGTGGGGACAAAATTAAGCGCGTTTGTTAAGTCGCGGGTAAATAATTACGAATTTTCGGCGGAATTCTGGATAATGCGTTGCATTTCGGCAAAACATCCAGACCATAACATAAATGTTAATGGCTGGAAAATTCCGCACAATATTAAATTGGCGGACCCAGAATTCCATAAATCAAAAAAGATTGATATCTTACTAGGTGCAGAAACCTTTTCGATTTGTTAGCGGTTGGTCAAATTAAAAGTGGTCCTAATCAACCAACGCTACAGAAAATCCTTTTAGGGTGGGTTGTGTCTGACAAATATGCCAGCAATCTAAGTCCTCCTCCTTCTGCAACTAGCACACTATGCCAATCTGAAGATGACTTAACGTCAATTAATTCAGTGGTCCAAAAGTTTTGGGCTTTAGAAGAATTACCTTCAGAAACAAATGGCATCAAATTCACACAAGAGCAAAAAGAGTGTGAAAAATTTTTCGTGAAAACAACTCAAGTATTGCCTTCAGGACGGCTTCAAGTCAGAATGCCATTTAAAGCTGACCGTAAGTTACTCGGTCACTCTTATGAAACCGCAGTTCGGCGGTTTCAGGCCCTGGAGAGAAGGACGTTAAAAGATCCAGAACTTCGTAAAATGTATCTGGACTTTATGAATGAATATAGAGCAATGGGTCACATGAGCCCAACGAACAGTAAGATCCTGAGTGAGCCACACTAAATGCTAAAATGCTTCGAGAAGTTATACTCAACTCTTCTTCGTTTTCGTTTACATAAGTATGCACTAACAGCGGACATTASTAAAATGTACCGCCAAATAGTTATGCATGAAGAAGACAGAAATTGTCAACTTATTGTGTGGAGAGAGCATCCTTCTGAGCAAATTCAAATTTTTCGTCTTAACACCGTAACATACGGCACTGCGCCTGCTCCATTTCTCGCAACACGGTGTTTGCAAATGCTCAGTGATGCTAACACAATGAAATATCCACTCGGTTCATTGGTCATCAAAAGAGACTTTTATGTTGATGATTTATKAACAGGGTCCGAAAATTTTGAGTCTCTAGATCTTTTGAGAAGTGAGGTAATTAAAATATTAAACTCGGCCGGATTCACCTYAACGAAATGGTTTTCGAACCACCCAAAATTTTTCGACAGTAATTGCACTGAAAAGTCCTTAAGCTTCACTGACAAAAATTCTACTAAAACGTTAGGAATCCATTGGTTGCCGAAAGAGGATTTGTTTCGATTTGTTTTAATGACAATTTTAATGATCTCCGAGCGACTAAACGAAACATATTGTCAGTTTCTGCTCGCCTTTTTCATCCTCTTGGATTACTATCCCCACTAGTTACCAAAGCAAAAATCTTATTCCAAGAGCTTTGTATCCAAAAACTAGATTGCGATGAGTCGATTCCATTGCGCCTTGACACTAGCTCATCGATAAGCATTCCTCGTTACCTAAACGTTGAGTCGAGTGCAATCTGCCAAATACATGGCTTCTCCGACGCCTCAATAGTCGCGTACGGTTGCTGCTTATACATACGAAGCCAATCTGCTAGTGGTATTAAATGTATGCTGCTTACTGCAAAGTCTAGAGTKGCTCCGCTGAAGACCAAATCTCTTCCGCGTCTTGAGCTCTCGGCAGCACATCTTYTTTCGAAATTATGGTCAAGAGTAGCGAATATGTTGAGTCGGCATTTCGAAAATATTACATTTTGGACAGACTCTGAAATTGTTTTACATTGGATTAAAACACATCCTTCCTCACTACAAACCTTCGTCGCAAACGAGTGTCCGAAATTCAAGAGTTGACTGACAAAGTCACTTAAATACCACTTCCAGCTCTCACCAGAAGACAAAGCATTAGAGAAGAAAAGAAAAATACATTTACATTAATTTCGACCACTGAGAAAAATCCAATATTGGATCTCATTGAAAAATTCTCTTCGTGTGGTCGCATACATATTACGATGGATAAGACGACCACCAAAATCCTCCATGGGACAGGATCTGACTTCAGAAGA
>NW_017537658.1:50066-51333 GCF_001853355.1 Bactrocera latifrons
TTGAAATTATTATACTTACCCCTTTTTTAATACATATTTATATTACCACTAGTTTAAGCCGTTAGTTTAAGATTTAGGCTAAGCGAATGCATAAAATGAAATAAAACCTTCTCTTCTTTGTGAACCGTTGAACCGAACGCACGCTTTTACGTTACCGACCGGAATAAATTATAAGTCTTTCGCGACAGGTAATTGGAGTGATTTAACAATTGCGCATCCCTAACTATTTTTTTGTGTCTCAAAAACGCTTGAGATTTTTCAGTCATTAAGCACTTTTCATCTTTATCATGTTGGACCAATAGCTTATAATTATATCTTAGTTTTAGAGGACGCGTTTTCGATCCGATGGTGCTGACGCAGATACTGACCGTCTATCTAAACAGGCTGAAGTGTTTGGGAATCCAAGATGGTTTGTAACCGATAAGGGAGCCGCGTTTACAGGTAACACTTTCAAATGCTACTGTAAAAGGGAAGGTCAGACTGAGCATCAAGTAGTCATACCATTGTTATCAAAATTGTTTTCCGAAAAACCGGGTAGTTGTAGTCACGCAAGCAAGCAAGTCATCAACAACAACCCGCCGCGTAGTACAGGGTTTGCGCCTTTCAAAATATTAGCTTGGGTAGATGTGAGGGTTAAAGGGTTGTCGAAATTGAATGAGCTACTACAAAATGAAATAATATAAACTGTTTTCGATGAATTACACTCACACACTTGACTCAAAATTTTCTGGTGTTGAGGATGTTTGACAACAGTTTGTAGCGGTACTTTTTGAGGTATAGAAATTTTTTATTTAGAAATAAGTTAACGACATGTCATTCATATAAAATATTAAAATCTAAAAACAAAACACATTCAGCCATAGACAAAATCATTTGAAAGTTATTGAGCTCTACAAAATGAGCTGATTTAAGAGACTGACATCCGATTAAAAATAATAAATTTTATTCTTTTAATTTAATATCCTTTACACTATAATTAAAATTAATGTTTTTTTTATGTATTTCTCTAATTGAAACACGAAGTTTAGTCGCATTATTACTTTAAAAACAATAAAATCGACCGCTTTTGCATAAGCTTCTTCTTCTTGATTGGCGTAGACACCGCTTACGCGATTATAGCCGAGTTAACAACAGCGCGCCAGTCGTTTCTCCTTTTCGCTACGTGGCGCCAATTAGATATTCCAAGTGAAGCCACGTCCTTCTCCACTTGGTCCTTCCAACGGAGTGGAGGTCTTCCTCTTCCTCTGCTTCCCCCGGCGGGTACTGC
>NW_017537658.1:58033-62150 GCF_001853355.1 Bactrocera latifrons
TAACCGTTGCTTCGGTCCAAGGTAGCTTCTCCGTTTGCCACAGTCAACATTCGGAATGCATCCGCGCACTTAATTTCGTTTTCACACAAAATTTGATACAGGTTCTTTGATCCATTCTTTTGAATAGGTAAAAATCGAAGACGATCCAAAACACGTGCAAGCAAAGCAGCTGTCAACAATTAAAGGAACATTCAAAATGGCCGAGCTTATCGGCATAAGTGAGAGATATGAGTACCAACATAACGCCACAAAAAATTCGAATATACGTAACCCGCGAAAATTCAAAATTCGCGATAATTTTTGAACACACCTCGTATGCACCGGACAGAGAAAATGTATTAAATAAAAAATAATAAAAGTAAACCCACATATATCTTTATATATAAAAAGTACGTGTGACGTTGTTTGTCCGCGAAGGACTCCTAAACTACTGAACCGATTTAAGTAAAATTTAGCACACTGTGTTCAGTTCGAACCAACGTAGAAGATAAGATAGTAAAAACAACTCATAAATAAAAAAATGCAGCGAGTTCGAACCAACGTAGAAGATATGATAGTAAAAACAATTCATAAATAAAAAATACAGCGAAAGCTCTATTAAATGGGCGCTCTATTAAGCAGACATTTCCATTAACCATGCACATTGTTGATATTTGTTAAGTACAACCTATTAGGCAACTCTATTAAGTGGACAGAAAGGCTGGTAACTAGACATTAAGAAAGTAGATTTAAAATAGTTATTTTTATACCCTGAACAGGGTATATTAAGTTTGTCACGAAGTTTGTAACACCCAGAAGGAAGTTTCGGATACCCTATAAAGTATATATATTAATAATCAATATGTCGAGCTGAGTCGATTTAGCCATGTCGGTCTGTCTGTCCGTCCGGCCATCTGTCTGTCTGTCTGTATATATACGAACTAATCCCTCAGTTTTTAAGATATCTTTTTGAAATTTTGCGAACGGAACTGCCGACATCGGGCCACTATAACATATAGCTGCCATACAAACTGAACGATCGGAATTGTATGGAAAACTTTCACATTTGACAGAATATATTCACGAAATTTAGTATAGATTATTCCTTAAGGCAAAAAATATAATCTTCGAAAAAATTGTTAAGATCGGATTACTATAGCATAAGGCTTCCCTACAACTGAACACATAGTTACTAACAGAAATGCACCTGTAGAGGGTATTTAGCTTCAGTGCAACCAAAGTTAACGTTTTTTCTTGGTTCCAATGCAATTTATTTGTATGAACATATTCAAAATTTAACCTCGAGTACAATAGCTTGGATTCTTATACCGACAAAAATGTTTAATTCTTTCTTCGTACATAAAACTTTCACTATATTGAATAATCTATACTATACATAAATTAGTAAAAATGCCTTTTTTACTTTCACAGCGATGTTACTCGCTTTATTCTTTGTTGTTTAATGAATTTTAGCATTATATTTCGACCTGACCTGACTTGCTTATTTTGATCTACGGAGAAGCCGTTTTTTATTGTTCTTTCGAGCTGCAGGTCTTGGCGCGAAAACACGGGAGTTGTTGTTTATTGGTATGCTATCCAGTCAACGAACGCCATGCACATATTGAGAATTGAGTGCAAGAATAGGTTCAGTTCAGATTATAGCATTAACCTTTGTGTCAGATTTTATTAACTCTTGTGTTTGACAACAACTACACCCTTTGTTAAGCTCGAAGTGTTCGCATTTCGACAAAGTCACTTTGAATCTCGAAAATCGATATGATAGTGTTAGCTTAGATAGTGTAGAAGCTTATAACTAGGTTTACAAAGTTGTTTTAATGAAATGGTAATAAGTCAATGTGATAACGAGAAAAAATATATAAATTTTTTGTGTTTTTGTTAGATATGTAGTTGCTTACAACTAGAAAGTAGTTTTAAAGAAATGCTAATAATTCAAAATCAATAAAAGTATTTACTTTACTTTACTTTAAAATCTTATTATTGTGGCTTAAAAAGTAATATTTTAAATTTTATTATTTAAATTAATTTTTTTTTTTAGGCAATCATTAAAGAAAACTATCGCAAAATGCTGTTGTGAATTCTTTTTCCTTCAATCATAACTGCAGTACCGAGATCTCTTTCGACAACTGTTTCTATAAAAATTTTATCAAATTTATTACCCAATCGTTTGTTTCTTCTCAAAAAAACCTTTTCTCCAACTTCAGAGTTTTTTGTAGAGCTTCTACTAACCTTCTTTTAAGAGCATTTAATTTTTCAGTTGGATAATTGTGAAATACGTCAATAGGCTTAGCGTTTATGACAGAGTAAATGCTATGATTGTATTTCTGGGTAAAAGTAGGTCAGTACCTTCATATATTTCCTGCTGTTTCTTAATACAGTGCGCTATTTCAAGCAATGTAGAGCGAAACATTTCCACTTGACCGTTGCTTTCGCTGTGAAGTGTGGGGATGAAGGATTGATCAATAGAAAAGTGATATCTTAGTAGTGTTTTTATTAAATTGGAGGTGAAAATCTTTTCTGAAACAAAAGAACCGAGAAACTCAACTTCGGTATTGTAAAACTTTGACTTCTCTGTCGATATTCTCATTCCCGCTTTTTCCAACTTGCCTAAGATTCTATCGATGCTAGCCAAATGTGAGTTTTCGTCGGGTGAATAAATAATTATGTCATCAATGTAAACGTGACAACATTTCCGATGTCTCCGCGCAGGACGTTGTCTAACGTTCGCTAAAATATGCTTGGCGCATTTTTTAAACCGAAGGGTAGCCTACTGTTGACGCCGCCCCCGCCCAATTTCTTTTGCCACATCTGTATCGGCATAGCAATATTTTCTTTTTATCTTTTTCGATTATTATTTTATTGATTTTATTACTTTTATTCAGACAAAAATACTGAACTTATAAAATAAAACTTTCTCGAAGAATTGTATTAATACTAGTATTTAACGTTTTCCTTTTTATGATTTTTTGGAAAAGCGAAAACTTTACCGTTTAAATTATTACTTTTTATTATTATTAAATTTTTTAATGAGTTTTTTTAATTATGTTTTTTTAACTCTTAACTATTACTTTTTGTGATTTTGAATTTTTACTTACATGTTTTCGTGAGAATTTAAATATAACTATTAATCTTGTATTCAATACCACTTATCTTGCGGAAAGAACTAACCGCAAGATAAGTGGTATTCTTTAATATCCTTGATTAGTTGTTAGAAATTTTCAAGAACTCCCACGTTGTTGGGCGCCAATTTGTGAAAGTGCCTTTTTTACTTCCACAACAATGTTACTCGTTTTATTCTTTATTGCTTAATGAATTCTAGCATTCCACTTCGACCTGGCCTGACTTGCTTGTTTTGCTCCATGGATAAACGATTCTTTATTGTTCTTTCGAGCTGCAGATCTTGGCGGGAAAACAGAGCTATGCGGGGGTTGTTGTGTATTAGTATGCTAGCCAGTCATCGTTATCATGCCATTGAGTTATCTTATGCTTTCGTCAGTATCTCTACTCACGTATTTTTTTTAAATTTTATCCAATTCGTTTTATAAGATGTTAGACCCACTTTTGGAGGATGGAGTCATGTGTAGAAGTTCACGCAAGTGAGGAAAGTTCTCTGATCGCCATTCACTTGGGAGTGGCCAGAAACGATTATTTTACATATGACTCAAGCAGCTCACGATTTCCGGTCTTTGACCAAGTATCCTCTGGGTAGCCTAAGAACATCCGTTTGAAGGCGAGCTACAGTGAGAAGGCGAACCATCCCCTGCATAGGGTTGTGCGCTGAGTTTGGGACCCGCCACGTAAAAAAACTCCAATGAAAAAGCAACAACCGCCTCGGATGAGAGACCCCAATTTTGATAACGACCATGGCAAACGAAATAAGGACTACGAATTGAGGGCATGCACCTGGAATGTCCGCTCCCTTAATTGGGAAGGTGCCGCTGCCCAAATGTTTGATGTCCTCGTGAAAACCTGGCTGTCTCCAGATCGAAAAACCACCAACCAGATCGATCATGTTGTGATAGACGGAAGACACGTCTCCAGTGTTTTAGATGTGCGTGCACTGCGAGGTCCTCACATCGACTCGGACCACTTGCAACTCTTGTTGCAGCGAAGATTCGCA
>NW_017537658.1:63000-68532 GCF_001853355.1 Bactrocera latifrons
CAACAAACTGATTGGACCTTATCAGTGTGGCTTCAGACCTCGAAAATCAACAACCGACCAGATATTCACCATGCGCCAAATCTTGGAAAAGACTCGTGAAAGGAGAATCGACACTCACCACATCTTCGTCGATTTCAAAGCCGCCTTCGACAGCACGAAAAGAGCTGTCTTTATGCCGCGATGTCTGAATTTGGTATCCCTGCAAAACTTATACGGCTGTGTAAGCTGACGTTGAGAAGCACCAAAAGCTCCGTCAGAATCGGGAAGGACATCTCCGAGCCGTTCGATACCAAACGAAGTTTCAGACAAGGCGATTCCCTATCGTGCGCCTTTTTCAACCTGCTTCTGGAGAAAATAGTTCGAGCTGCAGAACTGAATAGAGAAGGTACCATCTTAATAGAACATCTTAATAGACCTTACCACCTTAATAGAGGTGTTGCTGGCCAACTGGTTGACGTCCTCGTAAGAGTGAAAGCAACAGCCGTTCTAGAAGGACGATGGACGGAACAAGGACTGAAATGAGTAGGTCTTTGTGGCATTTACTACAGTGACAGTACAGTGGGAGAGAGACTCCGTCGCCGAGTACTATCATTCACCCCGGTGAATGAATGTCTAACCACAATGCACATCAAAGTGAAATTTTTTAACACATCGCCGATTTGCACCCACGCCCCGATGGAAGAGAAGCACGATGTGAACAAAGATGCCTTCTGTGAGCGCTTGGAGGGCACATATGAGAGCTGCCCCCCGCCACGCTGTCAAAATCGTTTTTGGCGACTTTTACGTTAGGGAGGGCAAACAAGTATCTTTGGCGGTTTGAAAAGCCAGCAACGAAATCGATCATGTTGTTCTTCTCAAATGTTTAAGACGTGCGTACGCTCCAAAGTCTTAACGTGGACTCAGACCACTATCTTGTTGCAGCCAAGATTCGCAGCAAAGAACGCACCCAATGATATTCTACTCGACTTGTACTCCTATTCTCTGAAAGCACTCGTCAACAGCTCGGTATTATGGAACTGTGGGAAGGCAAGCTGCAAGGGTACCAGCAGGAAGAAAGGAGACTCCCTACCTCGCAACGTCACGATGGACCACAACACGTGCGGTATGGGATACATAACGACAGCTGAAGAGGGAAGCGAGGCGCATTTGCAGACAAAAAAGAGAGAGGTCGAAATGCGTGAGTACGAAGAGCTTGACAAGCTGGTGACTAACAAAAGGTTTCAAGACCGGAGCATACTCTTCTAGAACCCAAAGAGTTGAACAAGTGACTGACGCCCAGGGCATACAAAAATTATGAAAAGAACAGAGACGTGAAAGTATAACGCCAGGAAAAGGCGAACCCGATTCACAACACAATGACGATAGAGCAGGCGTTCCATTGCCCGCCCGTGAAGAAGTTCCAATGTGAATTAGCCGTCTGATGAACAACAAAGCAGCAGAGCCGTATTTGAATAGCCGGCCGAGCTATTCGATAGCGCAGATTGCGGAACATAATAACGACAGATCCAACTCTGAGACACAAATGATATGGTGGCATACCAAGCTTCTTCAAAGAATTTAGAAATTCTACTGGATAATTCACGGCGTCGCGATCGAACGATTTGTATGAGCGCAAGCCTCCCGGAATTCGAGTTTGAATCTTCCACTTTAAGTCACCGACATCGGTATTTTTGCCAATGTCCGAACATTCGTAATGAGTTTATCTTTCGTGAATTGATAAACGTCGGATGGAATTGATATCGAGCCACCGGAAGTATCAAATAGAATTGGCCCATTCCCAATTCTTTGCGTATACGATGTAAAATGTCTTCGTCAATGTCATTTTGTTCGTATCCCATAATTGATGCGGATTTGAATGCTGATGTGTCGAAATGATTATCGTGAAAAGTGTGCGAACTTCATTTGCATTCGAAGTAGCTATCGCATCGTCCATCGTTTGATTATAGTGTTTTAGCAATTGTAATTGCTGGCTTACTTCTCCTAATCTTGCAAACACCGTACCATTCACAGTACCCAATGACTCAAATGAATTTGAACCGCGTACATTAATCAATAGCAACCAAAGGTGGAAACAATCGTCGTTTTAAGGCATTAGTTGAAAACACACCTGGATGTCTACTGATTGGCCTTGCTTTCTGCGTAACTATTTCTTCGACGATGCATTCCATGTATGATATCAAAGCATTTCCGATTATAGCAATGTTCTCGCAAACGGATCACTGACGAAAGTTGAGGAAAAACTCATCAATGTTAATTTTGTTTCTGGCTGTACTGTATTCTCTGAGTTGTGATACAGTCTTTGGGCATTCTCCAAATTAACTGCGAGCCGCACAACAGTCAGAAAACGTTCATGAATTAAAAAAGTAAATATCCTGCAAAGCGTTTTACTGCAGTTCACGGTCGACCTATTTGATACCTCCTGGTCTCGTTCAAGACCAATAACTGTCATATTACTTTGTTTGGTGACGTAATTACAAACGTATTTTATCGACCGACCAAACTGCAATACTCAACATTGATATGAGTTTTGAATGTGAATTAGACAATAATGGTGAATATAGTACCATCCGTGTGATGTCAACTTCGATATTCACTCTTCTAAATGGAATGCTGAATGTTCTGCCATTGTTATCCGGTAAGCGATGCCGATAGAGTAGATATCCATCACACAAACCGAAGTGGGATTGTGGTGTCTGCAAGGTCCATGAACCATGTTGGCTTTCACCACTTCGTATAATATTGAATTTTTCTCTCCATCAGGAATTTGCGCAGAAATAATTTCATCAAATAACAAGTAAGGAGGGGCTAAGTTGGCTCTACAACCGATCATTTTATACTCTTGCAACTTGCAATAACCAACGAAATGGAAATACCTTAGGGTATACAACCATAGGTTCAGAATCCAAGTGATGAGGAGGTAGCTTAGAATTAAGGGACGGTCATAGGATACTTTTTATCTCTTTATTTTAAAATTCAATAAAATTCTCTATTACAAAATTTATATTTCAAATCATAACCATTTGTTTAAAATTCATTTTTGTAAGAATCATTTGAATATTTTATTATTTAAGGAAAATAACAATAATAAATGAAATAATAAAAGCACATATATGAATCTTTTCATCACGATCCCGTGGGACGATATTAAAATACAATAATATCCATTTCCACCTTGTCAAAACATCATCGGATTTTCAACAAGTGTTTCAGATATTTTTTGCAGTTGTCCATCTGCTTCGAAGCATAAACCAACCAAACTTTGCAACAGATAGAGTTTGGTGATAGGAAAATTGATTAATAATGCAATTTATAAGAAAGTTCTCATTCTAAGGATCCCGAGGATCCCAACCGACATGCCGTTTGAGCTGAAACGACTTCAATTTCCGATACGTCTTGCATTCGCCATGACCACAACAGATCCCAAGGCCAATCCTTAAAAGTTTGTGGTCCGAATATAGAAAATCATTATTTTTGCCGTATTTATATGAGACACGTTCACAGCTCGGAAGATCATTTGTGTGATTTGTTCTTACACATGATAATAAAACCAAATACATCGTCTATTTGAAGTGTTTCAGTTGGATTAAACTTAACATAGTCGAGCTTTTTCGCCGTCGAGGTGAAGACATTTTTAAAATACTAAGTACCACCACAAAATAAGTATGCTAAAAATTTGTATACGAAATATTAAATCTCCTTTTTTAATTTAGAGTGAAGAAAGTACCAAAAAAGCTAGCTCGATTATTACGCATATCACTTGATGCATCTCCAAGTCATATGCGGACATTACGAGATCAATCTTTTAAATGTTGTTCTTTGAATCTCGATTATTCACTTTTTTCGCATGGTATGACACATTTAATTTTCGCATTATATAATGTAATGAAAATTAACAAATCACAAGGTCAATATTTAAAAGTTTGGGATTTGAATCTGGAATATAGGGCATGTTCAAGGGACAGAAGACCATCTGCGTTGTACGCCTAATAATTAAGCAGAAAATATCGTAAAAGACAAAGAACTTAATTGAAGAGTACGGCCACTGCACTAAAATAAATAAGCAATAAAGAATCAATAATAAACTTAAATAATTTTATTTTTATTTCATAAATAAAGGACTTTATAAAATTCAAAACCTGCTTATTTGTTTCATCTAAGGCAAAACAGAGTTCCTCGTGTCTTCTAGTATTGATAGTACTATATATAATATACAGTGCCTATAAAAACTTTTAAGCGAAGTCGCTAAGTTCGGGTAGTATTGGCCCGATTTTATCTATTTTCTATTATTGGCATGCAATGTTCCCTTTGCTTCATTAAGGTACCTCATTTACCAACACCAATCAAAAAGCCGCTTTCTCGTTTTCATTGAGATAACTTACATCTCAGCGGATATATGCGGCATAAAGTCACCCGGAAATTCTAAAATCTTTGTATTATGTATATGGGTCTAAGGGAAGTATTGACCCTATTCAACTTATTTTTAACACATAGACATACCATTGGAATGTCAGGAAGGGATTAACCCTGAGCTCCAAATATATATCTCACATATAGACTGATTTTTTAGGTAAAAATAGTTTTGGACAATTTTTGGTCCCGTTATGCTATTTGCTTCTTGATTTGGACCATTAAAAGATGAAATTAAAAATTGCGTTATATGGGAAGTAGGCGTGTAGTCCGCACTGTAACATAGGAATGCGAGAAAAATGTCCCTACCAAATTTTAATTAAATCGGTCGGGTGGGTCCAATAAAACCCTCTCGTACTAATTGGGGATAAAATTTTATGTTTCTGTCGTATCAGTTATTGATTTATAGCGCTTGTACCGTTATATGAGAAGTGGACTGGGTTATCATTCGATTTCTACAGTGTTGGTTGGTGCTTAAAAAATATGTCCTAAGCAAATTAGGTTGTTGTAGCATTAGAGGTTTGGAGATATGTACATTAAACCTATTAGAAGGCAAGGCCATGGATACTTTTTAAAAATGTTTAGCCCACTGGTGCTCCCATCTACTGCAACAGTCCGATATTTTAATTTAGTGGTTTGTTATAGTACTTTGGAGGTTTTTTATTTTTGTTCAGGAACATGTATACCAAGTTTCATCAAGATATCCTGATTTTTCTTCAAGTTACAGCTTGCACGAACGGACAGACAGACATTCACCCGGATTTCAACTCGTCTCACCATTCTGATCATTTATAAGTGACATATCCTAATGTTACATTGGAGACTTTTGCCAGCAAAAGTATCGAATGCAACACTGCCAACATGCTTTAATTCAGCATTTTCGCCATTGAAAGCGGTCCCGCACATTTAGCGGCACCCTTTTCTTATAGCAAGAACAGTGACAACGTAGAATCGTGGGTCGTGTCAGCTGATATGCGCTGATGCGCGCCCATTGCAAGTGCACAGTGAAAAACGCTACTCCCTCCTCTCTTTGACGTAGAATGACGTGGGAATCTACAGCATTTTGGTTTTTGCCGTGGAAACGTGTCAGCTGATTGCTCTCTCACAACCCAGGGTTGCCAATAT
>NW_017537659.1:0-4213 GCF_001853355.1 Bactrocera latifrons
GTTTGATTTTGTATTTGTTTAGCTGAAACTAATCGTACTCCCTTTGATTTTGCGGAGGGTGAATCAGAATTAGTATCTGGGTTTAATATTGAATATAGAAGTGGTGGGTTTGCTTTAATTTTTATAGCTGAGTATGCTAGAATTTTATTTGTAAGAATATTATTTTGTGTGGTTTTTTTGGGTTGTGATGTATTTAGTATTATGTTTTATGTTAAGTTAAGATTTGTTTCATTTATATTTATTTGGGCTCGTGGGACTCTTCCTCGATTTCGGTACGATAAACTTATATATTTAGCTTGAAAGAGTTTTTTACCATTTTCGTTAAATTTTTTATCATTTATTATTGGATTAAAGTTATTATTGGTTTATTATATGTGGTTAATAGAATTAAGTAAAGTTAATAGAAAGGTTGATTTTCTATCTTATGTTTTCAAAACATATGCTTATTCAAGCTCATTAACTAATTTATCAAGTTGTCTCATCATTTATTTACTAGTGGGCTAATAATATAGACAAGGAGCAAAGCAGATGGGTCTGGCAGTGAACGAGGGCAAGACGAAATATCTCTTGTCACCAAACAAACAGTCATCGCACTCGCGACTTGGCTTCACGCCACTGTTGACAGTCATAACTTGGAATTTGTCGCTATTTTTGTTACACCACCTTAAATGTCAGCCTGAAAATTCAACGCAGGATAACCCTTGCCAACAGGCGCTACTTCGATTTCGAACTTTTTCGATTCGGGATTTCTAATAGTGCGGAAAAGTTGGTCCTGATTCCAATGCAACTTTTTGTTTTGAGATCGGATTCCATCTTCAACCCCAACTCCGGCCTTGAAATTTCAGAAATTTGCCTAAAATCGTGAAATTGTCTACCTAGCGCCTGAAATGCGCATCCCATGGCAAAATGTATAAAACAAAAGTTATTTGTCACGTCATTTGCTACCGAAATGGTATACGTGATTATGGCCGTAGGACAAACCGTTCCCGAGATACGAGCGAAAGGTGAAAACTGTTGCAGCTCTCAGCTAACCAGAGGGTCACCCAGAACCCATCGCGTGGAAGTGGCTGCTCTTCGGGTTCCTCCCAAGCCCAACCCAACTAACCAACCATATGTCAGGCTTGTTTTAGTCTGAATCTGTGTCAAATATATTGATAAAATCAGATTTTTTACTAAACTTTGGCACTTGTTGCCTAGATTTCAGTATAGAGCGTATAAAACGATCACGAGATTGGGGGTCAATACTTTAGAAGATGCCTCTGTCACCAGTTTGACGGTTCTCYCGACTGCCACGGTGTGAGAGGGGAATTCACGAAATTTCCATACCTCTGCAGTCACCCGACAGCCCTTTTATGAGTTCTTCGTTAGAAACTGGACAAAGAAATGGTGGAACAGTCAAGGTAATAGTCTTCCAGTTAATCATATCGTAATAATTATTAGCTTTGAAATTCAGCTTTTGCACTTTATCACATCTAACCGTTCCATTTGCCGTGTCAGACTCTGATTCTCTGGCTGCCAGACGGTCAAGGACCAACTTTCTGACTTCTATCCGTTCGTCATCATACTAAGGAGAATGTTTTCTGGAAGAGCAAGGAGAGCATTCTGTTGAATGGATGAATCGACAACCTTGCGACAACCAGTCGACAATCTGAGGAACATTGACCGGAAATAACAGGTTCTGATATTTTATAGAGATAAGCTTGGTCTGTGCTAAGTTGGGTCGGATTAATAACCTCAGAAGGTAATTGGCAGGATGGAAAACTTTCAAATTGGACAACAGCCAACTTCTCACAATCAGGGAGCAGTTTACCTATGTCGCCAGGGAATGTATTTGGACTCTTTGAGACACAATCTATGTATTCGAAAAAGGCACGAAATCGAAGTTCGTTGAAATGTAGCAAACAACCCACTGTAATGGCCCACCTATTCTTTCTTCTAGTTTCCGAATGATTCCACCTTTCCAACCAGTGTTCGTGTTGGTGCAACTATTTCTATAACCTCTTTACTCCTACGTTCATAGTTGTCACCTCGGAGTCGCCCTATACGAAATCTTTCAAACTGATAACACAAAAGAACATCCTGATAAGTAGGTAACTGGGACTCAGAAAGATTTTACGGATATACGCCAAACACAGGACATTTCTGTCTAAATTTAAATTTAGATACAGACATTTTGAGTTCTGTGTTCTGTTGAGAGAATATAAGTGATAGCACTCGGCGAAATCAACGACAAAAGTGAAGGAACTCGAAGAAAAAATACTTATGCGGAGACCAGTCCGGACGTGTCGTATGGCACAGGGAAATGAATGTAAGTGGTAGAACTCGGCGAAATCACCGACAAGAGTGAAGGAACTCGATGAAAAAATACTTGTGTGGATACCTATCCGAACGTGTCCTTTGGCGTAGGTGAATGAATGTGAGTGACAGCTCTCGGCGAAATCAACGTCAAGAGTTTGGCCGCAAGCCGTTTTTCACCTTGCGCTGTGGCGCGCCGCATTTTCGCTCGTATCTCGGGAACGGTTCGTCCAACGGCCATGATCACATACCGAAATTTCAAGGCCGGAGTTTTTGGTTGAAGATGCAAACCGATCTCAAAACAAAAAGTTGCTTTGGAATCAGGAAGTACTAAGGCAACTTTTCCGCACTATTAGAAATCCCGAATCAAAAAAAGTCCGGAATCGACCCACCCTACTGAGTAGGCACTTGAGAAGTAAAGTCCTCTCTCGACGAACTAAAACAAGATTATAAAAGTTACCCATAATTCCAGTCCTGCTATATGGTGCAGAGGCTTGGACGATGGATACATCTTATAAGTCCACGTTGCGAGTTTTCGAGCAAAAAATTGTGCGAAAGATTTATGGCCCTTCGCGCGTTTGCCACGGTGAATATCGCATTCGATGGAACGATGAGCTGTATAAGATATATGACGACATTGATTTAGTTCAGCGAATTAAAAGGCATCGGCTACGCTGCAAGGTCATTGCAGTATATATCTCGGCGGGAAACATGCAAATGTATTGTAAATATGTGTACATAGATGAATTTCGGTTATTATCTTTTGGCTTTTTTTTCCTTTTGTCTTGGATTTCTTTAAGCGATCCTGCTTGTTGCTTTTTCTAGCGCAAGGGGTATCGTTGGAGATTTGCCAGTAAGAATACTTGACTTCTATAAATTTTGTGTATTTTTTTCGGTTTTAGTATTTTATTTTCTGGTGTGTTTGGAGACACGAATTAAGCGTATGTATAAGCAAGTCGTTGAACCTCAACATACTCGTAGCTACACTTTTGATTGTTTAATTACATAGGCATGTGCACATATTTGTGTATTGGAATAAAAAACCCGGAAATATATGTGTTTTTTTTTCGCCTTTTCTTATTGGTTGTACATGTTCCTGCTTGTTGCTCAGTAGCAAAAGGGTATCGCCGGAAAGTTGCAAGTTGGAATACTTGACTTCTTAAAAATTTTATTTAAATGAAGTTTTTGAAATTGTGTTTGGAAACACAAGATAAGGTTTTAGGCAGATACTGAACTATTTTCAGTTATTTCGGTACATACATATACTAGTATAGTATAGTATACATATAAACCGAACTGCCTTACTGTATATACATATATATTTTTTTGTTAAGAACAGTTGGGTTTTTTATAAGTAAATGTATGACGAATTATTATTAACTGTGAGTTAAAAAAATACATACATATATATATACTATATGTGTATATACAAACTTAAATTTTAAAAATTAAATTGGACTGGACTCATATTCATTTCCGCTAAGGGTCTTTCAGAGGAGTTATACTTATGTGAATATTTCTCTTCCTTCTCGTTCTCTTTTTTTTCGGCTGAATTCTTTTTTCTTTTACGCCCGTTATTGCTGTGGGTAACTGTCCTCCTCTCTGCTTTCCTGCTGGATTTATCTCTCGTGCTTAAGGTTCCTTGTTGTTTTTTTCATTTAATTTTCACTAGATCGCGCCCGCTTTTAGTTTTTAGTGAGTTTTGTGTTCTTCTTCTTGATTGGCGTAGTCACCGCTCACGCGATTATAGCCGAGTTAACAACAGCGCGCTAGTCGTTTCTTTTCACTTTACTCAACCCGAAGCAGCACCTGTTGGAAGTAGCAGTTGTTCTGCGTTGGATTTCTAGGCTGACATTGTTGGTTGTTTACGCTGGTTCAAAGATAGACGAAATTATCTACGACTTCAAAGTTATGACTG
>NW_017537659.1:5758-13066 GCF_001853355.1 Bactrocera latifrons
GTCCTACAGTTCCCTTATAGCGAGTTGTTGACGAGTGCTTTGTGTTACTTGCGTTTTAATTTGCTTCGGGCCGTTTTTTATATTTTATTTGCACTGTTAATATTTATGTATTTGCATATGAATATTTTATACTCTGTTTTTCTACGTGCCTTCCAAAGAGGCCCGAAGAAACATTTATTTAGTTGTATTCCTTGTGTTCACCCTGATATCGGTGATTGCACTTTGAATGTTTAATAAAACCACAACGCGCAAATTTTTCGAATTGCAAACGTTAAGGTAACTTTCAATAAAATACAAATTTATAAAAAATCAAAGCCAAAGTTACTCGATCAAATAATGGCCGGTACGTCGTACGACTACCATATACAATTTTACGGCCCCGCAGGATGGCTTTCGCCAATAATAAAGAAAAGTCTGAATAAATCCTAGAGCGGGGGCCGGCTTACAAAACGCCAAATACATATACACTTAAACATAGTAAACAAATTCTCAAAAGGAAGGGATCCTCATATTCCCAATACAATTCGGTGACGCATCTACTTACAAAAGGCAAAGGTCACTCTTATCGCACATTTGCAACCACTGCTCATATGGGTGGGTTATGGGAGTCAGCTACATAAATCATCAAATTAACTATGAAGATATTTCTACTCTACGAATTGAAGTCATTCTCCATTCACGGCCGTTCTCTGGCAAGATCCCTCTAATTTCATAGTCTTAACTAAACGGCTAAGGAGTACCAATTCTGGAGTTACTATCCTTTATAAGCCGATAACACAGAAAAGACAAATATAAGCAGCCAGTTTAACAAACCGATGGTAAAGAATTTTTTAATAAAAACACAAATAGTAAACTTATCAAGGAAACAAGAGCAAATGCACACCAAAAATGCTTTAAAAAAGCCGTTTTTAGCATTTACTGGTATTCTGCACCCTCGGGCACATACGTTTAATACTAGGCAAAATATTTGCCTAGGGGGCCCAGTATGTTTAAATGAGTTAAGCCTCCACCACTCTATCGGGGAAAAACTGGCGCACTCTAGCACAACTCAACTCCCCTGCGAAGGACACCACACTTAACATTTTAAAACGACATGCACTAATACAACACACCTGGGGACAAATTGCATTTCACCACAGCAGATGACAACTATCTAACTAACTCCACAGTATCCGATGTCACTCGACGCATACGGTTGTGCTATCAGTAATTTCGTTGTGTTAATCAATTTCGCTTGTGCAAATTATATTTTCGCATTCCTCTTTGCACCTAATTTTTTCAATAAGCCTTCTCTCATTTTCTAACTCCTATTAATTAAATTAAATTGTGAAAACATGTCCCCCTGAGGGACCGCTCTAGAAAATAATAGGTTCGCCCTATTATCTTCTAGTTCTCAACCAAAAAGAAAGAAAAAAGCGAACCCATTATCGAATGAAGAATTATTCCCTACTCTACCAACAACAATAATCAACAACAGCAATAACAGTCCCAAATATATTGTGGTAAGTTCAACTGATGCAAATAAGCCGTTGAATAAAATCTCTCTGAAATAATAAAAATCAGTCAACTAAGTAATGGTAATTTGCTACTTCTAGTTAAAAATAACACTATCGCAAAAAAATTTACGACAACAAAGCAACTCGTGGGAATATGCAGTGTAAAAATTGAGCTCCACAAAAATTTAAACTCATGCAAAGGTACTATTTACGCTCCGTGCCTAAACGATATTCCCGACAATGAAATAATTGAAAACTTGAAAGATGGTGTCATATCGTTTTACAAATTTCCAAAATGCATACATAAATGGTCAACCAACTCCAAGTGGTGTAGTCCTCCTAACTTTCGATCGCTACTCCCTACCGGAAAAAATTGATGTTTCATGGTAAGACCATACCACCCAAATCCCATTAGATGCAGAAACTGCCATAAAAAAAACGCTGCACCAAGGTCCCTACTTGCGATACGTGTGCATTACCAACCCACAATCCCTCACCCTGTAATCGCACTCTTTGTGTAAATTGTTCTGCTGATCACCCAGCCTCAAGTAAACTGTGTCCAAAGTTCATTCAAATAAAAAATATAATAACAATTCCAACTGACAATAAATGCTCTTTTCGCGAAGCAGTAACTATCCATAAAGCACAACTACCACCTGTTTTTAATTCTTCATCTCCCTCATTCGCTAACGTTATTAACAACCCAACAAATATAACTCCCACAAACTATCAACAAAACACTCGAACAGAAAAGCAAATCTCGCTCTCCTCTCTTACCCCACCTACAACTTCCAACTCTAAAACAAGCAGCAGAAACAACGAAGAAAATGTATCAACCACTATAAATCAAATAAATTCAACTCATTCGCTTCCAACAACAAGTGCAGTCGAAGACTCAACTGTAACACCTTTTGACAACAATGCAACAACCTCACTCATTTCAAACTTGATCACCCACCTCAGTAACACTCCCGCCGCCGCCGTATCAAAAAACATATCAAACACAAACGTATCCCAGTCTTATCTAACATTTCCGCCATTGCTATAGAAATTAACATCGGTTTCAAAATGCAGGAGAACTTATAGGTGTCATTAGCGCTGTTCCTGCACCCACAATAATCATTGGAGATTTTAATGCTTGGAGCCCCCTATGGGGATCTACCTTCTCAAATGGAAGAGGTCAAATAGTGGAAGATGTCATTCTCTCAAAAAAGTTATTTGTTCTTAACGATAGATCACCAACTCACTTTTCCTCCCACAAATCTTTCACTCACATAGACATTTCTCTTTGTTCAGCTTCCATAGCCCATAAACTCTGTTCCTATACTCTAGAAGACCTTCACAATAGCGACCACTTTCCTATCATAACTACCCTCGTGTACTCTTTAATGCAAAATCATGTACGTGATTCAAACCAATCCTTAATAGTAAGTTGTAAGTTTTTGAAGTAAAATTTGAATTACATCACATTGCACATCCAAAATTTTGCATGTAAAGTGGTCAAATAATGATTGTAATGGCACTTTCGCTGTAGCTTCTGCAATTTTTGAATAGGGAAGAAAAACGTGGACACCATTTTGAGATTCTCTTTTTCGAACAATCGTGTACGTATGTCAGGTCATTTTACCTTCAACCATATCGGAAAGTGCGAGGTCGCCCGAAATTTATGTCGGACATTTAATAGAATCCTTTTTAAAAGTTTCAATATATCCTAAATATCGACACTATTAGCTTTAGAAGCTCTGGAAGTATGGAGGCTCATGCTCACTGCAAATTCTAGCTCTGTTGGGAAGTGTGACGTACGTAAATCCTCCGTTGCCTTGCGTTTGGATCTGTCGCTCAAGTCCTAGAATTTTTTAAAAGGCCGACCCATGGCTTAATCCATCCCGTATCATAGTGCTGTAACCTCTAAAATTCAATTGTAAGCAAAGCTGTTTTCATCAAGCTCCCGTATCACAGGCTCTTAAAGATTGAAAGACAATTTACTACTAAAAATTCTACACAAATCTTCTTCTACTTAATTGGCGTAGACACCGCTTACGCGATTATAGCCGAGTTAACAACAGCGCGCCAGTCGTTTCTTCTTTTCCGATCGTGGCGCCAATTGGATGTTCCAAGCGTAGCCAGGTCCTTCTCCACCTGGTCCTGCCAACGGAGTGGAGGTCTTCCTCTGCTTCCCCCGGCGGGTACTGCGTCGAAAACTTTCAGAGCTGGAGTTTTTTAGTCCATCCGGACATATGTATGTATCGAATCGCATATCGCAAATCTTAGACTTAGTTGGCTCAGCAAAATGGCAACATGTTGCAAATGCAGATAACCCAGCGGATCTTGGGACAAGAGGTTGCAAACCACTTCACCTCACCAGCACTACACTATGGTGGAACGGTCCTACATGGCTAACAGAATCACAAGAATTCTGGCCAAAATCTCCTGCTCGGAATATTATACCTCCGGAAAGTCGGACAATAGAAAATTTTCATATCACTCCAGAAGAGCATGATATTCTCCACAGATTTTCCTCATTTCCTCGAGCACTAAGTATAGTCGCTTATATGCACAAATTCATTCATAAACTTAAACAATGGGCGAAAAGAATATCAAACGATTCTTAAATAAAACTAACTTATTCCGACTTGCAATATGCCAAGGTCAGTCTAATCTTATATACACAAACTCGCTATTTTAGCAAAGAGAAATTAAAGTTGCTTGAAAAGCGACCTCTCAAAAAGAGAAGCTCACTTCTCGTCTTAAACCCATTCCTTGACGTTAAGGGATTAATACGGGCAAATGGAAGACTAGCCAACTCCAGCCTTAGTTACAACGAACGTCATCCCATCATTATCCCAGAGAAATCCCGTTTTACTTAATGTTTCTAATATATCTCCACCAGCTTACACTGCATGGTGAGCATCGCTTGATCGCAACAAATGGTCCGACAAGAGTTCTATATACCGTGACTAAAGCCACAAATTAAAAGAACCATTTTCATTTTTAAACAGTGTAACAGTAAAAACACAAGATGCGTACGCAAATCATGGCAGCCCTACCACCAGAACGCTGCAACTTTGCTCTACCCTTTGCCGTAACTGAGATTTATTTTGCTGGACCTTTCCAGATAAAGACCTCAATGCTAAGGTCTTCCTCATTTAGAAAAGGGTATGGGGCTGTCTTTGTATGTTTTACAACAAAGGTAGTACACATCGAGCTATGTTCGGATATGACTACTGCGGCTTTTCTTGCAGCATTTAACCACTTTGTCGCACGACGCGGATTTCCTTTAAAAATTATTAGCGACAATGGAAAAGACTTTGGCGGAGCTCAATGAGCCACGGAAAAGGAGTTTTTAGAATTCTTGAAAGAAGTATCCCCCGAAAAATATGCACCTCAGGGGATCGATTGGCAATTCATACCCCCATGTATGGGCGGACTCTGGGAATCAGCAGTAAAGAGCTTTAAGTCCCATTTAAACAAAACGGCTGGTAACCATAAATTCAATTATGAGGAGTTTACTCGCTCGTATCCCTCCGACTTCACAGTCTTTACCTCAGAGCATTTTCTAAAAGGAGCAAACATTCTGGCCATATCTGAGACAGGCGTGGAGTCGCTATCCTTATTAAATAGATGGAAACGAATTAAAATCCTCCATCATGATTTTAGCCGCCGATGGAAGGAAGACTACATAAAGGACTTTCACAAGAGATACTGGTGGAAAACTCAAGATAAGGCACCACAGCTTGGAGACTGCGTCCTTATACAAGACGATTTTCTCCCTGCTATGGAATGGCGACTCAGCCGCATAAAACAACGGTCATGTTCGAGTAGTTGGTCTCCGCTAACCAGACCGCTTGTCAAATTATGCTTTCTACCAACCGCCGAAGATAAGGAAACGTAAAACCGAAACCGCAATGTTAATCAATCAATAAATCGCTAAAACATATAAACCGCTTACCAAATCGAAACATAGAATAACATAAAACCCCATAAAAGACCTAACATAAATGTCTGATATTAAATGACATCCTATTCACATATCGTGGCACAAAATGTCCATATTATTGTAAATTTCACAATATATTACTAATATCACCATTTCTCTCACAGAGTAATATGGACGTGGATACGGCTTCTAGGCTAAATACTCGCCTTGGGGGACTGGGATGGCTAAATGAGTAGCGACGTCGCATCAGATTTACATCACTTCACCACACCACCGCATTTACCTCATCACGAGAGAGAACATTACACATTAGCACACACACGCACATGCACCAAAACACGATGACATTCTATACGCTAAATAGAACAAAAGGAAAAGACGTCGACCAACCAACATCTCCGCTTTTCGCAGCATCGCAGCATCCCGGTTCCCTAATCTTAAATTTTTCAATTTATATAAAAGTCATTTTATAATAACTTTCATCATTNCACTTTTGATGACGACCATGGCAAACGAAATAAGGACTACGAATTGAGGGCATGCACCTGGAATGTTCGGCCCCTTAATTGGGAAGGTGCCGCTGCAAAGCTGGTTGAAGTCCTCGTAAAAATAAAGGCTGACATCACCGCCGTCCAAGAAATGCGATGGACGGGACAAGGACAGAGACGAGTAGGTCCTGGTGGCATTTACTACAGTGGCCATACAAAGGAGCGCAAGTTTGGTGTAGGATTCGTGGTGGGAGAGAGAGGTTCTTCAACATATCGCTGATTTGCGCCCACGCCCCGACGAAAGAGAAGGACGATGTGACCAAAGATGCCTTCTATGGGTGCTTGGAAAGCACTTATGAGAGCTGCCCCCGCCACGATGTCAAAATCGTCCTTGGTGACTTTAACGCCAGGGTTGGCAAAGAAGGTATCTTTGGCACTACGGTCGGTAAATTCAGCCTCCACGAGGAAACATCTCCCAATGGGTTGAGGCTGATCGACTTCGCCGGGGCCCGAAATATGGTTATCTGTAGTACTAGATTCCAGCATAAGAAGATTCATCAAGATACCTGGCTGTCTCCGGATCGACAAACCACCAACCAGATCGATCATGTTGCTGTCTCTTATACACATCTAGATGTGTATAATTTAACGGTTTAAAACTACTGTTTAGTAATTTCCATCATCTCAATTCATTTTATAATAATAAATTGTAAGTGAATTTTTAAGGAAATACAAGTTTTATAACGATTCTTTGGAATTCAGTGCATTTTTTCTTTTAAAAGAAAGTGTGAGTGGAATATAAGGTGAGTTTTTTTGTACAGCAGGCATTACGCGGCTGACGTCATCTGAAAGAGAGAAAGCTTCAATACGATCGAGGGTTTCAGTGTTTAAAGATTTTACTTTTTTACTTTTAGGTTGCGATGTTAACCCTCGTTCTTGTCTTATTTTTTTTGCTGTTGCCACCATGCGTTTGGAAGCTTTAAACTCTCTTCTTATCATTTTCATCGACCAATCTGTCGGAAGCGTAGTAAAAACCTGAATTTTATCAGCTCTACTAGTTCTATCATTAAAATCAGATTTAAAGTTATTAAGCAAAAGCTCTTTTGGATCTATTTCATTATTTATATTGTTAATATTATCTGTAAATTTCCTCACAACATTTGATAAAACTTTTTGTCATTCTTTATCACTCGAGACTCTCTTGCCTTTGATTGGAGGTTGACGTTATCAATTTTTAATTTGTTATCTACCGGTTTGCATTGAAAAGTGGGATCATTTTCTTCGGAGGATGGAGTCATGTGTAGAAGTTCACGCAAGTGAGGAAAGTTTTCTGATCGCCATTCACTTGGGAGTTGCCAGAAATGATTCTTTTACATATGACTCAAGC
>NW_017537659.1:14656-30120 GCF_001853355.1 Bactrocera latifrons
TGCACTGCGAGGTCCTAACATCGACTCGGACCACTATCTTGTTGCAGCGAAGATTCGCACGCGCCTCTGTGCAGCAAAAAACGCACGCCATCAGACGCAAGAAGGTTCGCCGTCGAAAAGCTGCAATCACAACAGACAGCCCAACGATTTTCTACTCGGCTTGCACTCCTGCTCTCTGAGAGCACTCGTCAACAACTCGGTATAAGAGAACTGTGGGACGGCATTTCAAMCGCTTTACGTACAGCCGCAACCGAAACCATTGGTTTTCGGAAAGTACAAAAGAACAGCTGGTACGATGAGGAGTGCCATGTCGCAGCGGAGAGAAAACAGGCTGCCTACCTCGCAWCTTTACGATCGACCACAACACGTGCGGGATGGGATAGATACCGAGAGTTGAAGAGGGAAGCGAGACGCATTTGCAGACAGAAAAAGAAAGGGGCCGAAATGCGTGAGTACGAAGAGCTTGATAAGCTGGCCGATAGAGGTAATGCTCGAAATTTCTATGAAAAAATGCGGTGGCTTACAGAAGGTTTCAAGACCGTCAGAGCATACTTAAATTWTGGAGGGAACACTTCTCCAGCCTGATGAATGGCAGTGAACGCAGAACGCCAGGAGAAGGCGAACCCGATGCCCCAATCGACGACGATGGAGCAGACGCCCCATTGCCCGACTAGGAAGAAGTTCGAATAGCAATTACCCGCCTGAAAAACAACAAAGCTGAGGGGCCGACGGACTTTCGGCCGAGCTATTCAAACACGGCGGCGAAGAACTGATAAGGAGCATGCATCAGTTTCTTTGTAAAGTATGGTCGGACGAAAGCATGCCCAACGATTGAAATTTAAGTGTGCTATGTTCAATCCGTGGGATACGACTCCTCAACATCGCATATAAGGTTCTATCGAGCATATTGTGTGAAAGATTAAAGTCCACAGTTAATAAACTGATTGCACCTTATCGGTGTAGCTTTAGACCTGGTTAACCAACAACCGACCAGATATTCACCATGCGCCAAATCTTGGAAAAGACCCGTGAAAGGAGAGTCGACACACACAACGTCTTTGTCGATTTCAAAGCTGATTTCGACAGCACGTAAATTAGCTGCCTATATGCCGCGATGTCTGAATTGGGTATGCTCGCAAAACTGATAAGGCTGTGTAAACTGACTTTGAGCAACACCAACAGCTCCGTCAGGATGGGAAAGGACCTCTCCGAGCCGTTCGATACCAAATGAGGTTTCAGAAAAGGCGATTCCTTATCGTGCGACTTTTTCAACCTGCTTCTGAAGAAAATAATTCGAGCTGCAGAACTAAATAGAGAAGGTACCATCTTCTATAAGAGTGTACAGCTGCTGGCGTATGCCGATAATATTGATATCATTGGCCTCAACACCCGCGCCDTTAGTTCTGCTTTCTCCAGACTGGACAAGGAAGCAAMRCAAATGGGTCTGGCRGTGAACRASGGCAAGAYGAAATATCTCCTGYMATCAAACAAACAGTCGTCGCACTCGCGACTTGGCACTCACGTCACTGTTGACAGTCATAACTTTGAAGTCGTAGATAATTTCGTCTATCTTTGAACCAGCGTAAACAACACCTACAATGTCAGCCTAGAAATCCAACGCAGAACAACTGCTACTTCCAACAAGTGCTACTTCGGGCTGAGTAGGCAATTGAGAAGCAAAGTCCTCTCTCGACAAACAAAAACCAAACTCTATAAGTCACTCATAATTCCCGTCCCGCTATATGGTGCAGAGGCTTGGATGATGTCAACAACGGATGAGTCGACGTTGCGAGTTTTCAAGATAAAAGTTCTGCGAAAGATTTATGGTCCTTTGCGCGTTGGCTACATCAATATCGCATCCGATGGAACGATGAGCAGTACGAGGTATACGACGACATTGACATAGATCAGCGAATTAAACGGCAGCGGCTACGCTGGCTAGGTCATGTTATCCGGATGGACAAAAACAATCCAGCTCTGAAAGTATTCGGTGAAGTATCCGCCGGGGGAAGCAGAGGAACCGAAAGAAGAAACGACTGGCGCGCTGTTGTTAACTCGGCCATAATCGGGTAAGCGGTGTCTACGCCAATCAAGAAGAAGAAGAAGATTCGTTGTGGGAAAGAGACTTCGTCATCGACTACTGTCATTCACCCCGTTAGATGAACGTCTATTCACAATCCGTAGCGAAGTTCTTTAACATATTGCTGTTCTACGCCCACGCCCACACCCCGACGGAAAAGAAGGATGATGTGACCAAAGATGACTTCTACGAGCGTTCGGAGCTCACCCATGAAAGTTGCCCCCGCCACGATGTCATCAACATCCCCAACTGGGTTGAGGCTGATCGACTAACCGTAACCCGAAATATGTTAATCTGTAGTACAAGGTTCCAGCATAGAAAAATTCTCCAAGCTACCTGCCTGCCTCCGGATCGAAACACCGCCAAACAGATCAATCAATGTGAGACAGACGGAAGACAAGTGTTCAGTATTTTTGACGTGTTAACGCTCCGATATCATATCATCGACTCGGACCACTACCTTGATGCAGCCAAGATTAGCACCCGCCTCTGTTTAGCAAAAACTGAACGTAACCAAACACAAGAAAGGTTTGACGTCGAGAAGCTGCAATCACAACAGATAGCCGAATAATTTCCTACTCGATTTGCACTCTTGCTCTCTGAGAGCAGTCGTCAACAAGTCGGAAAAAGGGAACGGTGGGACGGCATTTCAAGCTTCTTACGTACAGCTGCAACCGCAACCACTATTTTTCAGAAAATGCAAAAGAGCAACTGATACGATGAGGAGTACCATATTGCAGCGGAGAGAAAACAGGCCCACCTCGCCACATTACAATCGACCACAACACGTGCTAGATGGGATAGATACCGAGAGTTTAAAAGAGAAGCGACACGCATTTGTAGGCAGAAAAAGAGAGAGGCCGAACAAGGTGAGTTTGAAGAGCTTGGTAATGATAAAATTCGGCGACTAACAAGACCAGGGCAAACTCTTGTACAACCAGAGGTGGTGAACCCGATTTCCCAATCGATGACGATGGAGCAGACGTTCCATTGCCCGACCCTGAAGAAGTTCGAATAGCAATTACCCGACTGAAGAACAACAAAGCGGCGGGGGCCGATGGATTGCCGAGCTATTATTACACGACGGTGAAGAACTGATAACACTTGCACAGCTTCTTTGCGGAATAAAGCATGCCCATCGAGTGGAAATTAAGTGTGCTCTGCCCCAATCCACAAAAAGGGATATTGACCATGCGCCAAATCTTGGAAAAGACCCATGAAAGGAGAATCGACACTCACCACCTCTTCGTCGATTTCAAAGCTGATTTTGACAGCACGAAAAGAAGCTGCCTCTATGCTGCGATGTCTGAATTTGGTATCCCCGGAAAACGAAAACGGCTGTGTAAACTGACGTTGAGCAACACCGAAAGCTCCATTAGGATCTGGAAGGACCTTTCCGAGCCGTTCGAGACCAGACGAGGTTTCAGACAACGAGAAACCCTTTCGTGTAACTTTTCAACCTACTTATGGAGAAAATAATTCGCACTAAACAGAGAAGGTACCATCTTCTATAACAATGTGCAGCTGGTGGCGTGTACTAGTGATATTGTATCATTGGCCATTGATAAGGCAGCGAAGCAAATGGGTCTAGTGGTGAACAAGGGAAAGACGAAATATCTCCTGCCATCAAACAAACAGTCGTCGCACTCGAGAATTGGCCATAAAAACCACACTCCATAAGTCACTCATTATTCCTGTCCTGCTATATGGTGCAGAGGCAAGGACGACGACAACATCTCATAAGTCGACGTTACAAGTTTTTGAGAGAAACCTTCTGCGAAGGATTTATTTTCCTTTTCGCGTTGTCCACGGCGAATATCGCATTCGATGGAACGATGAGCTGTATGAGATATACGACGACATAGACATAGTTCAGCGAATTAAAAGACGGCGGCTACGCTGGTTAGGGCATGTTATCCGATTGAAAAGAAGAAAAGACTGGCGCGCTTTTGTTAACTCGACTACAAGCGCGGAAGAGGTTTCTACGCCAGTAAAGAAGAAGATCAATTTCCTTAAAGAATGGCACCTTTGGACCAAAAATTGTCCAAGTACAATCAAAACTCCTCAAGCCCCCAGGAATCAAATATGTCGACCCCAGTATCTATAGTTAGCTTTTGACCAAAAATATCGGTCAATGTGTGAGATATACAATTGAAAGTCCGAGACGACTGTTTGCAACAGCATAAAAATGTATGAAAAGTTGAAATCCGGTTGACTGTCCATACGTCCATGAGAGCTGTAACTTGAGTAAAAATTAAGATGAAACTTTGTATGTAGGTTCCTTAGTAAAAAAAAAAAAAGAATTGAGCTCGTAGATGGGCGTAATCGGACCAGTGCTAAATTAAGATATAAAGCTGTTATATGATACCGTGGATTGCAGTAGCAAGCGGCACCTGTGTGTAATAACTTTTGAAAATGTGGGCGTGGTTACGCCCTCTAAATAGTTTAATGTACTCTTAAACCACTACAGCCATAACAACCACATTTGCTGAGTACTTCTACCGACAATGTGGAAATGGATGAAATCGGAGAGAAACTCTGCTCACTCCCCATATAACGGTACTGTTCAAAATTGCTAAAATCGTAATAGATGCGTAATTAATTACTCCAGAGATATTAAATTTTACCTCCAAGATGGTATGAGATACCTTTATGAGAGGCGGTGTGAAAATTGGACAATGGGGATGGCACCACTTTTTGGTGAAGTCCCATATGCCAGGACCTGACCAACCGATTTCGACTAAATTTAGTACGCGCCATGTGTGAGGTATACAATTGAAAGTCAGAGACAATCATGTCCTGACATTAGTTATTCTGTGTACCAAAAATGGATTAAGTCGGGTCAATACTTCCCTGAGCATGCAGATACTAATATTTATAAAAATTTTCGAACTTCGAGGTGAAATCACTAAATAAATGCGCCAGAAATGTAGAAAATCGCAAACCGGTTAGTATGATAAGGCTCTTTAGGGGCCGGGGAAAAATTTGGACAATAGACGATTTCGACAAAATGTGGAACGTTGCCATTTTCCTATGTCACTATATGAGTGAAATCGGACAATAAATACAAATCAAAAAGCAATTAATATAATAGGATAAAATTTTGCACAAATAATGCCTTTGCTGTATGCCACATTATGACAAAAAATTGTTGAAGATCCTAGGTGCCGAATATGTGGACCCCAGTATCTATAGTTGACTTTTGATCGAAAATGTCGGTCAATTAGTGATATATATATTTGGATTGATTGGTGATAATCCTTCTCTTATTATAGTATGTCTGCATGTTAGAAATGGGTTGAATCAGACCCAATACTTCCCTTAGTCTCATATACTTAATAATACATAAAGATTTTCGAACATCCGGGCGGTTTTGTATACATCGGCCAATTATAACAGGGTATTTTTGCGCCTAAAATAAGTATCACACCTTAAAGTATTTTTCTGATTTTGATTCTAGCAAGTTGTAAGATAACAAAATGTTTGGTTTCACCCGAACTTAGCCGTTCCTTACTTGTTAATTTATGAATTGATGTTACATATGCATGTAATATACATATCTATGTATATATACGTAATTTCCACCGGCCACTTTTTGAACCGTTTTGAATTTCGTATTAATTTTTCGCCACATTTCCTTTCTTCAATGTTTGTAGTATCATATTTATTTCTCTGCGTAATTTATTGTTGAGTACTTGCCACCAATTTATGCCGCTCAAATAGAAGTTATACCATTGGTTTTCGTTTCACTCCATTTCGTTTTATTCTCCATCTCTTTTCAGTTAATAATAACAATACCATACAATATTTTTTAAATTTCTTTTTCTTCTTTGAGACACTTTTGTATATAATTTAATTTCTCACTCTCATTAGAAGATGCTTGTTCACAAAAGGACCCGCTTATGCCGGTGTACGTTTTCCATCTGACCAAAAAACAGAAGGCGGAAGCCCACCTTCCAACTTCCTTTTTGTAAGTTTAGGAACAAAGTGTGGTGTCTTCATCCGCAGTGACATGGTGTGTGGTGTAGTCATGTTTGTAGCGATGTGTGATGCTGTATGAAAAGGTGGTCCTAAGTGTGGTGAGTGAAGGTCTGTCAGTGATGTGTTCTCATTTTTCAGAATAACGTGTTGATGTTGTTAGTGCGGTGTTCTATTGGAGTGTGTTAGTTAAGGGCGACTGAAGCTCATTTTGACAGTGTTGAATAATAAACAGAACATTGATAATGCTATATCTCAATCTAAAAAGATATATTGGTGTTACCAATAGTATATACTAGAGGACCTGTCCACGCTTCACTGTGACTGATAATACCATCTATATGATTTCTATTTGTTGGATTATAACTATTAGTTAATGAGAAATAGAATTTTTGTGAAGCAACTTGTGTTAGTTTACAAAAAAATGGATCATAAAGCATTTCATGCGTTAATAAAGCATTGGGGGAAAATACTGTTGAATTTGGATTAAGGGAAACCCACCGTTGAAAAGATACTTGCTAAGTTGGAAACAGGCGAAATTAACAGCGAGGACAGTGATGCTCTAAAAAGGCGAAAACTCTGTGTAAAGTGGGTGCCTCGCAAGTTCATAACCCAAAGAATTACTGATTCTGAGAAGTGTTTGAGTGTCCTTTTATCGTAATAAAACTGAATTCTTGCGCCGGTGTGTGACAATAGAAACATAGCTCCATCATTTCCCACTGGAGTGCAATCGACTGTCATTCTAGTGGACTGTACATGATAAACAAATTCTCAAGCGTGGAGAGACGAAAAACTCGGCTAGAATGGTTATGGATCAGTCTTTTTGGATTCATGTCAACGACTGATTACTGAGCCACTTTCAATCAATTTCATTGCGTATTGTTGCAGTTCTTTCCTACTATTCCAAATACTTAGCAGTTGTATTATTTTTGAGGAAAAATCAGTTAAAAATTGTACACATATATTCAAATTATTCCTACAACAATGAATTTTGAACAAATGCTTATTATTGGCCGTGAGCTTGAAACCCTTACAAATAAATTTAGGCATTATGAAACATTGTTTCAATCATTTAAAGGCCTGAACGACTAGGAAGAGAATCCAAAACCTTCCAATAAACGTTAACGTCCGTCTGATGAAGAGACCACTGCTTCTTCCTTAAAAAGATTGCCTCCACCCAATATTGACCTCATCAATCTGCCTTCCCCTTATCCACAAGGAGAGAAGGTCTCGTCTGCTCAGAATACAGAGAAAGCTGTTACTGAGCATGGTAAGCGAAAACCTTCTCAGGATCCGCTTCCAAATAACTGTAAGTCAGGTAGTAAAAATTTAATTGTAATACCGCGGAAAAAATCAATATTTATCTCAAGACTTGCTGCGGATACCACCGTCGATGACATAAAGAGTTATATCTCGTCTAAAATAAAATTGGAAGATGCAGACATCCGAAAATTTAATTTCAAATATGACAGGTATATTTCATCTTTCAAGATCGACATATAAGCTGACAATTTTCAATTGGCTCTTGACAACTCATTCTGGATATCTGGGGTCTTTGTGCGCGAATTCGAGCATAAACGTATTAAATTCCCTGGAGTTCTCAGTAAAATGCCAAGAAAACCCGTTGGTACAAAAAACTTTAGCAATAATTCGCTGAGTATTTATTATCAAAATGTRAGAGWCCTTAATACAAAACTCTCCGATCTGTATGCAAATAGCGTCAATTATAATTTTAAAATCATTGCTTTCACAGAAACTTGGTTAAAGCCCCACATTTTTGATAGTGAAATATTCAGTAGCGAATTTGAAACTTTTGATTTGACCGGCTAAACAAGAAAGGAGGTGGTGTCTTGTTTGCTGTTCATTCTTCAATTCCATCTGAAGAAGTCGATGTTTCGCATGCAGACTTCATAGAATTTAGGTGCATTCGTATTTGCGCTAATAGTGGCTATATCTACTTAACTACTACCGCCTCACTCGGACATATCTGTATATATGCAGCATGCTTCATTAATAAATAATGTTTTCTCAATGGCCAATAATACTGATTCCATGATTGTTTTGGCGGATTTCCCCGATAGGATGGTAAGGGTTATCCATGTTGTCGTCGACGTCATCTAGCGGGAGGCCCAGGAAACGTACTGTTTCTACGGGGTCGGACAAAAAGGAAAGTCAGTTCCCACGACAGCCGGTTCTACGTACCGGAATTGACTCGGATTTTATCCGACCTTGGGCTGTTTTTTCGGCGATCTAACCATAGGGAGTGGACCACTGCGACACAAGCCTCTACGGTTGTGCAATCTGCACATGGTTCGCGCGCCGCGCCGCCACTCAACCTGAGTGGCCAACAGATGACCTCCACGGTCAGGAGTTCACACAGGCAACATAGCTCCCACTCTGACTTGTCCCCCTCCCCCCAACCTTCATCCTGTTCTGATCCTCGTGCAAGAACCAATCAGCAACTTTTTTTTCCTCGCAGTCTGTTCCGTGTGTCAGACCGTCATACGACGGAAGCTTACATCAGTCAAGTGCAATTTCTGCACTGGCTGGCGTCACTACCCGGCGTGTTCCGGCCTGCGCAACACAAGTGAGTGGAGTGAATCCTACGTTGCACCATGCTGCAGGAGTCTGGACCCGCAACACACTACAGTGGCGTCGCCAATAAATACCCCAGCGCGACAACTGCCACTGCGGGTTCTGCAGCTGCAACAATCACCATCTATACGTTACTCCCTCACCAAGAAACCATGTTGAGTTGTGCCGGTTTCAACGTTTTACGCAAGGATTGCGAGCGAGATAATGGTGCCGGCCTTGCCTTCATATTGCACAACTCCGTGCAGTATCCTCTAATCGATGAGGACATCGACCGCAGGGATACTATCCTAGAATGTCAGGGTATAACTATCCGGTCAGGCGATGTCGAGCTCGAAATATTTAATGTATACATCCCCCCAGTTACATGTTGCCCTACAGGATATCACCCGAATATTGGTGCGCTACTTCGTGGTGAGAACCGTCTGGTACTAGGCGACTTTAATGCCTGTCAAATCATCGTAGGGGGATGGTGCTGGCGGAACAGATTAGCGATTCTACATTCTGCACAATGAAAGACGAAGCCTCCACCAGAATTATGGGCACCTGTAATAGCTCGCCTGACATTACCATTGCTAGCAGTGGTCTGATAAATAGCATAAAATGGCGGCCTATGCTAACTCTCGCATCAGAATATCTGCCCTTAATTATCTCGATCGAAAAGCCTCCCGATTTCGTTTCTGTGGACAACCGTACCTACATTAACTTTAAAAAAGTTAATTACGTCGGCTTCACAGAATTTACTGAGAGCACCTTCAACGCTCTACCCATTCCCATGGATGTATGCGTTGGCGAATGTCAATTCCACAAGGTGATCGCAGCAGCTACCGCTCGCTTCATCCCACCTGGAAAAATAGCGGAAATCCGCCGTTTTAGCTAACGAAGGCTACACCTTATGCTATGCCAATCCCGGAGGTTCCCGAATAACGGATCTCAATTTGGAGATTCGGCGTATGTTAAACCACCATAAGCGGACGAAATGGATAGAGCATCTGAAGTCCTGCAGCCTCTCCACCGGTGTGAGCGAGCTTTGGGCTAATGTCAATGCTTTGTCTAATCCGAAGAGACATGACGACCAAGTTGAAGTTCAATTCAACGATCATGCCTCCTCGGACCCGAAGAAGTGCGTGAGCTAGTTTAGCCTTCCGTTTACACTGCACCCTTCAGTAGACAAAGCCAAGAGACGTGTTAACCGACGGCTGCGCAAAATGCCAAGCAACTGCTCGCCGCTTACTTTCACCGATGAAGAGGTTCAGAGTGTCATCAAAAAGCAAATCATCCAAATCCATTGGCCCTGATGGAATCAACATGCTAATGCTAAAGTATCTAGGCCCGACGGGAGTAAGTTACCTCACCAATCATCCAAATCCATTGGCCCTGATGGAATCAACATGCTAATGCTAAAGAATCTAGAATCGACCTGAGTAAGTTACCTCACCAAGGTCCTCAACCTGTCGCTGACCACTCTTCAAATACCCGATGTGTGAAAAATCGGAAGAGTGGTCCCACTGCTGAAACCTGGGAAACCCGCCAACAAAGGGGAATCTTATCGTCCGATAACTCTCCTCTCCCCAGTAGTGAAGACACTAGAAGCCTTGTTACTCCCGACCTTCACCCACCACCTGAGCCTAGCCAGTCACCAGCATGGATTTCGAAAAGTGCACAGCACCACCACAGCACTTAGCGTCATAAACGCTCAGATAGTTCGTGGCCTCAACCAAAAACCACCCTGTGAGAGAACAATCCTCGTAGCGTTGGACTTGTCAAAAGCTTTTGACACAGTGGACTCCCTTCCCGTGAATGGCGTTCTTGGAGTCAAACCATTACCTATTGCAGACGAAGACCTCCAGTTACCGCGAGAAACGCGAGTGACCCTAGCGCAAGTTCGGTCTGGATATTGTGGCAAGTTAAACTCCTACTTATCCATAATTGACCCAGACATACCCAATGCATGTCCTGCATGCAACAGTCCTCGCATGATATTGGTCCCCGCTTTGCATGCCCTACTAACCCAATCATCTAACACCCTCTTCCTTTGGTCCGACCCCGTCGAAACAGCACGTTTCCTGGGCCTCCCGTTAGATGATTTCGACGACAACGCAAATGACCCTTACCACCTAAACGGGGATTAGATAACCGTTAAAACAACAGTCGGTCGGAAAATATTCGGAGTGCCCCACACCTTGATAATCGAAGACATAACCTTAATTTTTGACATGGTTTTTTCGGCTCACCTGTGCCACGAAATTCGGCTGATTGATCGCCTTCTCAACATTCTGAACGGTTCGGCACTTGAAATTTGATTCCGCACACAAAATTTAATGTCTTCTTTGTTGAATAATTTCACTCATCCTAAAAACAGCCGAATGCATTTAATGTTTTACAGAAAGACAACCTTACTAAACACTAATAATTACCTTGATTTGACAATTTAATACAATGACAATAAGTATAATGGTCGTCTCAAAATAAATTTTCAAAATGGGGCCTTAGGACTCTTTGTCAGCTGTTATTTGATGTTTTCGAATTTATTTGATTTTTGATTTCTATTAAGTCGTCTTGGTCGGGATTACTGGCTATAAATTTTAATGCTGAACATACGGAATCAAAGCTTCTCCCATTTTTGCGAATGTATGACCCGGTTATATTATCGTATTGCAGAAAATAATTCTTCTTCGGCTACACTCTCCTTAACAAGTGTTAATATACGAAAAAGATAATACGGATATCTAGAGTAGTAGAGTGTAAACGTTCGACCATCGCGTTATACTCTTGCACAAATTGCAACAAAGTATTAAAGTTCCCCTAGCGGTTGTATATAACTCTTAAAACTAATCGAGACAGCTACAGGGTTATATATATAAAAAGTAGGGAAAAGCTAAGTTCGGGTGCAACCGAACATTTCATACTCTTGCAACTTGCAAAAGTCAAAACTAAGGAAATACCTGAAGGGGTAAAACCATTCACACAGGTATAAACTAAAGACAGCAGGATGTTCGAAAGTCTATGTTAGGCACAAAGATACACTCCTATGAATAAAACCTTCTCTATTATTTTTATTGGGATAACTCACATATTGGCCAATATATGCAGTACAAAGTCACCCGGAAGTTCGAAATTCTTTATATTAAGTATATGGGGCGAAGGGAAGTATTGGTCCGATTCAATCTATTTTTGACATGCAGGCATGCCATTATAACAGGAGAATTATCCCTTCATTTCTGTTACATAAGTTAAGCCAATTAATTATGATGGTCACCCACGTAACATATTTTGACTCAGGCGATTATCTCATCATTATATTTAAGTAAATAGTTAACGGCTTCGCGAGCACTTGCAATGCAAAAGTACGTTGAATGCTGGGAAAGCGGTATGTGTTGCTGGCAGCGGAGACAGAGCGCCCGCTGGCCTTATGGCTAGTCGTTCTAATTGTAATAAAATATTAGAGAGTGCGCAAGCGGTATCGTATTGGAGTATTGTTGGTTGGAAATACTATGGATTGCAGCGGAGAGTGAGGAACGGTCTTTCAACCAAGTTTGGTGCCTTCAATTAATGAGCGAATCTGAACTTGTTAGCCTTTACAATTCATTAGCTTTACAAGATAAGAAAAAATAGACATGAATGCCGATGAACTTCAAACCGTTCGTGCAGCAGTGATATCGGCTGCCTTAGCTACGCAGAAACAAAATTTTGAAAAGAAATTACATGAAATTACAAATAAATTTACGACAATATTGACTGCCAATTTAGAATCTTTTGCAGAAGTGCAGATTGTGGGTAATGTGCAATGCGATGAAACCCTCGACCTCGTCAAATCCTTTCCCGAGTTCGACGGCAACAAGGCTGCCCGTTTTTATTTCCGGTATAGTGGCTGAGAGCAGCAATAATCAGTTAGCCAATTCAGGCAACAGAAACGCAGTTTTAATTACAATAGTAGACAATGAAAACCAGAGCCGATGGATATAGATCCATCTATATCCCGATTACGTCGGTCAACCAACTACGAGTCGAAAAATCCACCGAATGATTTTTTATGACAAAATCAAAAAACTAATAACTTTCAAAGCTCCAGGCAGGGGCCACTTAATACTTCTTATCACGGTCAACAGTTTAAAAGACGCCCCGAATCTGAGAGGATTACTGAACCAAAAGTTTGGAGGATAAATCACCTTTCACAGGATAAAGCCGAAAAAACTGCTACGATAACACAGTGGAGAATAAAGTCGAAGATATTGAAGAAGAGATAAATTTTTTAGGGAAAGCATCCTACTCCCTTGGATTAGAAGATCAATAGCAACTGAGGGAAGGGATATAAAAGTTTTAATTGATATAGGAACTTAAAAAAGCTATATTAAACCCTTTATCAAACTGAAGGGGATCGTACCACTCGATAAACCAATTTTAGTCCGATCAATACACGGAGAGACGAAAGTAAATAAGAAATGCACAATAAATTTATTTGGTGGAAATTCCGACCTCATTATTTTACCTAATTTGCTAGCATTTGATACCATAATTGGGTTTGTCCTTCTAAAGCAGGTTAACGCCGTTCTAGGCTTAAAAAAGGGCGTAATTAGTCATGACTTTGGAACTGAAAAGTTGTTATTTGTAAAATGCGAAAGCATAAATGTTATTAAAATAAAACAAGACAATGTACCCCTCGCTGTAAAAAAAAAGATTTTTTAAATATGATCAAGAAAATATCGAATGCTTTTGCCGATCCAAATACAGCTCTACCTTTTAATACAAATGCTGTGCCAACCATTCGCACGAAACACGAGGAATCCGTCTACTCTAGGTTATACCCATACCCAATGGGGGTTGTAGACTTTGTGAATAAGGAAGTAAAAGAACTCTTGCACAATGGAATTATTAGGCCTTCTAGGTCCCCTTACAATAACCCGATTTGGGTCGTGGATAAAAAGGGACTCGATGAGCTAGGCAACAAAAAGAAACTTATGGTAATCGATTTTAGGAAACTAAATGAAATTACCTTTGACGACAAGTACCCCATACCAATTGAAATCAGGGTTTCATTAAATCGAGCTCGCAGAGCGAGACAGAGAGAAAACAGCCTTTTCCGTCAACAACGGAAAGTATGAATTCTGTAGGCTACCATTCAGTTTAAAGAACGCGCCTAGCATATTCCAAAGAACGATAGATGATGTACTTAAGGAACAAATAGGTAGCAGCTGTTATGTTTACGTAGATGACGTAATAATTTTCTCACCTAAGAAAGAACAGAATGTTAAAGATATAGACTGTTTTTTAAAACTCTTATGTGATGATAACATGAAGGTCTCAGTAGAAAAATCCAATTTCTTCAAAAGCGAAACTGAGTATCTCGGGTTGCTCTGTCGCGTCGGCCACTGAACATAATAGAAGAAGATTCAAATTCAAACTCAGCAACGATTCATAGCGAACAGTCATTAAGTTATAAAATAGCGGTAGTTGAAAAGCCCGTAAATTGCTTCAAAAATCAAATAATTATTGCAGAAGCTGAAAGGCCATCTAAACGAACATTTATTATTTTTGGAAATAGAACCAGGTATATTATTCAATTTAGGGATAAAAACACGCTTTTAAGAATTATTCCTGATCTTGTGAACCCCAACGTGGTAAATGATATCTATTGTAGTCTATCTGTTTTAGCATATATTCAACATGACATTTTAAAAAATTTGCACATATGAAATTTAAATACGCAAGAACGTTTGTAACAGATATCTTTGACTCTAACGACCAGCTTGAGATTATAGTTACGGAGCATAATCGCGAACACCGCGCGGCATAAGGAAATGTCAAGCAGATTTTAAAGGACTATTTTTTTCCAAAACTGGAGAAAAAAACAAAAGAAGCAGTCTGAAACTGCAAATTTTTATCTTTTCGCAAAGTATAATAGGCATAGCCAGAAACATAAAATATCCCAAACACCAATCCCGTCATATGTGGGAGAAATCCTTCCCATTGATATTTTTTGTACAGACTCGAAATATTTTTTAACTTGTTTGGTCAAATTTTCCAAATTCGCAATTGTTATACCATCTAGAACAATCGTGGATATAAAACCTCAACTTATACAGCTTTTGAACGTTTTTCCTAAAGCCACAGTTATTTACTGCGATAATGAGAAATCATTGAACTCAAATACCGTCAGATATCTTCTTGCCAACAGTTTCGGTATTCAAATCGTAAATGCTCCACCTCTTCACAGCGCCTCCAATGGCCAAGTGGAAAGGTTTCACAGTACATTATCAGAGATGGCTAGGTGCATGAAGATAGAGAGGAGCATTGACAAAACAAAAGACCAATCGACATATTTCGACCCGCTACAGAAGGTATAAATAATGATATATCGGCCCGTACGACTTAGAAAACCATAACAAAAACAGAACAGAACGTACATTTAGCGTAGGTGATAAGGTTATGGTAAAACGAAATACTTGGCTAGGAAATAAATTAAATTAAGTCAAAGGAGGGTGGTCCATGAGGACAATTTGATATAGACCTTCTTTTTGATAAAGCTTTCATATAATCTTAAGCTTAAAGTTTAGACACGCCACTTGCATTTAATCGAAGGCCTATATTTAATTTAAGGTGTTATTGTGTATTGTAATTTTGAACTGAGCATCTCACAAGTAATTAAATAGTTATTTAAGTTTAACCAAAATTATTTCATATTTTATTTACAAAATTGCTAAAACATATGTAGCTTATCAGTACTTAGTATTAAGAAAGTAGTTTTTATAGGCAGAACATTGAGTTACCTTCTTCTTCTTCTTGATTGGCGTAGACACCGCTTACGCGATTATAG
>NW_017537659.1:30220-37630 GCF_001853355.1 Bactrocera latifrons
GAAGCCAGGTCCTTCTCCACTTGGTCCTTCCAACGGAGTGGAGATCTTCCTCTTCCTCTGCTTCCCCCGGAGTTACCACTCGCTCCAAAATAAAAGCAAAATTTTCATCCACAAACTATGAGTGCACCCTGAAGAACTTTAACATTTCGCTACAAACAAGTAATACCCCTGCAACAGTGCATTTTCGATACTATAATATTGGCAAACTCAAAACCATTGTGTCTAGTCAACAAGCTTATACGTCTTTCAATTTGTACCTTGAGAAGGCATTGCATGTAACTTCATTCCGCTTTATAACGTGCTTACATACATGGATGTTTTCTTTCGATTTCATCATCATTTTCACGCTAGTACTTGTAGTTCTTATAATATTCGTGCTGAGCGAATTTCCTTCTTGTAGTTTCAGTGGTTTAGGAGATATGCACATTAAATTCATTTGGTAGCGGGGCCACGCCCACATTTTAGAAATTTTTACCCACAGATGCACCTTGCTACTGTGGTTGCCTGCGCTTAATTACAGTTTTATATCTTAATTAAGTGCTTAGTTCTGTCACTTTATAGGTTTCCGGTTAATGGTGATTGGTGGGCGTGGCATTGGTCAATCGGACCATGGAATGCCCATCTACGAATTCGAATTTTTTTGTACTGAGCAACGTGTATACCAAGTTTCATCAATATATCTCAATTTTTACTCAAGTTACAGCTTGCACGGACGGACAGACGGACAGTCAACTTTTCGAGTCATCCTGATCATTTATATATTATATATATATAATATGTATATAAAACTCTATATCTATCTCAATTAGTTTTACGTAATACGTACGACCGTGAACGAAACTATAATACTCTGTAGAAAATGGTTGCAAGAGTATAAAAATCATCACGATGATGAGACAAGTTGATTTCCGGGTGACTGTCTGTCTGTCCGTCCGTGCAAGCTTTACCTTAGGTAAAGATATTTATGAAACTCGGTATGCGCGTTCCTTGCAAAAAAAAGGAGTTTATTGATGGGAATAATCGCACCACTGCCACGTCCACAAAACGCTATAAACCGAAAACTTATTAAGTGCCATAACTTTAGACTAAACTAAGATATAATACTGTAATTTGGCTCAGGAGATTGCTGTGGGAAATGCAGCAGCGGGGGAAAAAATGTTTAATAATGGCCACTGCTCTACCCTCTATTCAAAGAACCTTTACCGACTGTTTCAAAAAGGATGAAGTCGGATGATAACCCTGCTCCATATATGACGGCACTGTTAAAAGTGCGATAAATCAAGAATTTATCCCGAGGTAATATGGGAAAATGTCACCTTATGACTAAAAATTGTCATAATCCAATAAAAACTGTTCAAGCATTTAGGTACCGAATATCGAGGCCAGTATCCATAGTCGATTTTTTTGCACATCTCTGTTAATGTGTGAGATATATATTTGAAAGTCAGGGATAATCCTTTTCTGACAATGGTTTTTCTGAGTGTCAAAAATGGGAAGAACCTGGTCAATACTTCCTTTGGCTCCTATATATGTATATAATACCTCAATCAAAATGAGAGAGATTGTGTAACTGATAACAGCTTTTGTGCCTAAACTAAATAAATTCGGATGAAAACTTGACCCACCTAACACATAACAAAGGTATAACATCTGGGTGACCTGGCTCCTTGTAAGTATGGTATTTTAGGTAGCTTAATGATTGTCAGGCGGCTTATTATCATATTATTAGTACGTGGTATGCTAAGTAGTATTGCAAAAATACATATATAAAATCGGGTCGATATTACCAACAACTCCCATATACTACTTAGTTGCTTATGGTTAGCAAAGTAAACGCGTGACGGTATCAAACGGATGAAGGAAGTTTATTAATAATGAACTTAGCTCCTATTCATAATGAAGTCTGTCAAAATTAAGTTGAAGGAATGTACAGGGTGTTTCGCAACCTCAACTTTAAGAGCGCTACGTCCAATTTATGGTCGTCATAATCGTCCTGTCAGACAACAAAGAAGGCAAAACTTTCTTGTGCCAGCGAGACAAAGAAGTGCCCGCAATATCGAAAATATTGTTGTCGCCAGCGCATCAATTTAGGAAGACCCATTTATCGGCCGGCGGTGTTATTGTGCCGTACTTCTTCCGTGATAATCAAACCCGGCATTTACTGTGAATGGGAATCGCTACTGCCCTATGACAAGCTAATGTTTTTGACAAGAATTGGATGATATGGGCTTGGAGAATATGTGGTTCCACCAGGAAGGCACCACAAGCCACACATCGAGAGTCACAATCGATTTATTGAGAGCCAAGCTTGGTGAACGTATTATCTCACGAAATGGCCTAGTCAATTGACCGCATCGGTCGTGCAATTTGACGCCATTAGACTATCTCCTGTGATGCTGCGCCAAGTCTATGGTCTATGTCAACTACGTACGAACCACGAACTTTAAATTGCAGTAGTATCGGCTGATTTATGCTTGAATATGAGTTGTTTTCAAGTATGTAGCGCTCTTGTTGTCGCAGAATAAGATCATCGATTTCGAGGCTTTAGATACTAACTCATTCTCAAAGCGCTTAAGCAGTATTGATTCATGTGTTGGAGCCACCACCAATATTAATTCGGCCTCTGTAGAGGTAGGCCAAGAAATGGCAGCATTCTTAAAAGTAAAACATAGCATAGTTGTTGAAAAAAATGAAAAAAAAAAAATCCGAAAGGCTCCGCCACGTAAAACCCCTTCTAAAGTTGATCAATAAATTCTGAGAAATTGCAAGTTTGATCCATTTAAGCCCTTCCGTGGGATTATGGCCGAAGTTAATGAAGAATTTTCTTACACATATCCAGCGTATTTGTCAGAAGACGCCTCAATGACGCTCCCCTCCATGCACGCATCAGTAGAAAAAACTGCTTCTGAAAAAAATGAAATAAATAAATAAGAGCGGATTACTTTCGCTAAGACTCGCTAATGATGATGTTTTGAAAAAGACTATTATGGAGCGATGAAACAAAAGTAAGTCGAATTGGATCCAAAGGTAGGACGTTTCCAAAAAGGCCAATTCTTAAAGGGTCATAGGGGATATTAAAATTTTTTTTTTGCATTTTCTGTTTCCTTATACCCCCTATACCATTGGAAGGTTTCGAAAAGGTCCCAAATATAATAATACCACTCGACGTACGAAGCGCTCGGCGTGCAAACCTGGCACTAACTCAAACTTTAAACGCGTTCCTCTCAAAACACACTTTTTAATCTGGCTGACATGATTCCAGACGAACTATTTACCCGATTTTCATAGTTTTGGTTCACAAAACGCTGGCTATCGTGCCTGCTAGATTTATAATTTATTGACAATGTCATGACAAAATGAATGTAAAAAAACATGTCAAAACATTAAAAAAAAACGTTAAATACTTTTTAGTCTATTACCATTAACGTACTTTTTACGAATAAATTGGGTGTTTGTGTTTCAGATGATCCAGACATGAGAAATAGTGTCCGTCAGTGAAAAAACGCATCTCATTCACCCAGGCATTTCTCCGACAGATGTCATAAAAACTTGCAAAAAAAATTGTTTATACACTCCACGATATACCTCATCATATCTGAAAAAAGCTCTATTGTAGAATACAAATTTCTATGGAAAAAATGTCAAAAAACTGGTCAGATTACCCAACTGACCGCTTAAATCCAAGATACACCAAAAAAGCACCTAAAACATGGTGGAAGTAATGCCGTTGGTCAGAATTTATGTTAAATTGAATCAGTATGCACAACATTTTGACAAAAATTTCCAAAAAAAAAACATGGTTTAAAAAAAATGTTGTAAGTGTACTATTTCTCTGTTCACGTGTTAATATTGAAAAGCTAATCCAAAATAAATACTAAAAATTTGTAAAAGTGATTTTAAGAAGTAAATTAAAATAAAAATTTCAATTCTTTTATTTATAAGAAAACCGATTCGATAGGCAACGGTAACTAATAATTAACAAAACAAATATTTTCTGTAACCAACGAACGTGGGATTAGAATTGGTATCCGAATTCCAGTTATGATGATTAATATACAATTGGCAACCACTTATTCGAAGAGGAAATCCAACAATGGGGACTCGTCCCTGATCGCCCAAGAGCGATTACCCCGGGACAAATCTATATGAACATCTACATATGTGCACATATATATTTTAAGATTAAACAAAAAAAACTATTAGGCATACTTGCGGTATGGCCTAAAAGTGAGGTTTTCGGTAAAAACTCAAGGTGATTGTGAAGTAAAGCCGGGCACGGTGATATTGCCCAAGGCCAAAGTTTTCGATAAAATAAAAAGTGAACGTTTTTCCAAATTTAAGTGATATACATAGTGGCAAGTGAATTGGGGATAGTGTGAGTTCATCGAATAGGCAAAGATATTTTTTCTAAAGTACTAGGTGCGCTTATAAAATTCTTACTAAGGTGGCGGTACGTACAATAACAGGAAGAGACCGTAACTGTAGTCCAAGGAGCCACGGGAGAAAATAAGAGCAGCAACAACTTTACGTACATACACCAGTCGTATTAGCAGTTATAGCGAAGCGGAAAAGCAAGCATTAGCAGAGGGTGAGCGGCGGGAGTAGTAGCGAAGCTAAAAAAGCGAGTTAGAACACCAAGCGTATTAGCAGTCGATGACGACATACATACATACAGTGATGCAGAGAAGCAAGCAATAGCAGAGGGTAAGCGGCGGAAGCAGAAACGAAGCAGAACAAGCCAGATACGTTTTTTTATACTCTCGCAACAAAGTTGCTAGAGAGTATTATAGTTTTTTTCACATAACGGTTATTTGTAAGCCCTAAAACTAAAAGAGTCAGATATAGGGTTATATATACCAAAGTGATCAGGGTGACGAGTAGAATTGAAATCCGGATGTCTGTCTGTCCGTCCGTCCGTCTGTCCGTGCAAGCTGTAACTTGAGTAAAATTGAGATATCATGATGAAACTTTGTACACGTATTTCCTGGCTCCATAAGAAGGTTAAGTTCGAAGATGGGCAAAATCGGCTAACTGCCCCGCCCAGAAAATGGCGGAAACCGAAACCCTATAAAGTGTCATAACCAAGCCATAAATAAAGATATTAAAATGAAATTTGGCACAAAGCATCGCATTAGGGAGGGGCATATTTGGACGTAATTTTTTTGGAAAAGTGGGCTTGGCCCCGCCCTCTACTAACTTTTTTGTACATATCTCGAATCGGATAATAACCACGCCCACCTTCCATACAAAGGTTATGTTGAAAATCACTAAAAGTGCGTTAACCGGCTAACAAAAAACGTCAGAAACACTAAATTTAACGGAAGAAATGTCAGAAGGAAGCTGTATCCAGGCTTTTTTTTTAAATTGAAAATGGGCGGGGCGTCGCCCATTTATGGACCAAAAACTCAAATCTCAGGAAGTACTCGACCGATTTCAATGAAACTCGGTATATAATATTGTCTTAACACCCTGATGACATGTACCAAATATGGGTGAAATCGGTTCACAACCACGGTTATCACTTATCATGCGAGAGTATAAAATATTCGGTGACACCCGAACTTAGCCCTTCGTTACTTGTTTCAAGTTATTTTAGTTACAGATAAGCGTACATATATGTGTATGTACTATTGCATTCACTGAAGTACTTAGAATTAATACTGCACCAACTGTATCATTTGAACTCGAAATAGTAATATTATACTTACATCAATTTGTACTTAATTTATGTATATGCACTTTATTGTATTAGAACTACGTATGTGTTGACGCCGCCCCCGCCCAATTTCTTTTGCCACGTCTGTATCGGCAGAACAATATTTTCTTTTTCGAACTTTTTTCGAAGGTTTAATTCGCGCGCAACTAAACAATAACTAAAAAAGTTGCGCTCTCTTCTTTTGCGACCGCTCACCGATCCAGACGTGGTAAGTGTTTGTCCAATTTGTTATTTGTAAAATATATTTATTATAAGAAACCTTTTGTTTTTTATTTAACATTTGTGGAATAATTTGCGCCGACCGTTTCCCCACGGCCAACCACTTCTACGGAACGAACGAGCGCCGTGCTCCACCACCCGAATTATCATTGGTCCTTCGAGGCGGATAACGGGTAACAATTTGATTTTTATTAAAGTGAAAGTGCATAATTTGCCCGATTTAGCAACTCGCAAGTTACAACCAAACATATTTTGGATTTGTGGTCTGCAAGCTATAAGGCAATAGATTGGTTAATTTGTGCATAAGTTTTGTAGTAAACCCATTGTGCTGTGTGAAGTGGAGACCAAAACTTATTTTTGGCACTCTACCCATAAAATCAACGCACAAGTCTGCAGGTAGTATTGTACTTCATTTAAGTACAACGATAAATACACCTGGCATATGCACTGATTATTTCACTTTGCCTATAAAAAGGAAAAAAAAAACAAACAAAAACACACTGTTATCCGAATAACATTATAAATTTCTTGGACGCACAAATCTCGTCTGAAGCGTCAACAATCTCTCCCAGTTTGTGTTTTCTTGTGGTTAATTTGAGTCTAGTCGCTCAACTCTGCCTTTCCATATATTGCTCGAATAGCAATAAAGGCAAGCAGCAATAACGCAGCTGCAGTTTCGCGAGTGCAAACAAAAAAAAAAAACTACAAAGAAAAGTGAAGTGAGCGACGACAAGAAAGCCAAGCTAAGGAGAGCAGCAAGGCCAAGCAGCACGGGCATAGCAGCAAATTGAGAGCAACACAGGCAAAGCAGCACAGGCCAACCAGCACAAGCTAATCAGCAAAGGGAGAGCAGCAAAGGCAAGCAGCCATCCCAACAAAGAAAACAGTATAGTGGTGAAATCGAAATAGTTCGAAAATAACCCAGTGAACAAAGTGAAAGTGATTAGAAGACAAATCAAATAAGTGCTTGTGAATTTTTATTTTTATTTGTATTCGCATTTAAATAAAGCAATTAAGCACACATCAATTTTGTTTGTGTCATCCGAAAGTGCATTGGGACGATTACCCAGCAAGCACATATAAATTAAATTTGGAAAACAAAATACTTTAAGAAAATACTTTACTCAATTTATTAATTTTTTTTCTTTCGAAATTTCACGCTTCATAAAGTAACATCGTACTGCCTATCATCAACTCAATTTAAAGTTTGTCCGTGAGTGCTTCTGTAACTTTTGAATTTATTTGCCACATATTTGCAAATATTTTTAAATTTTAATTTCAAGTTTTAGATCCGATTTTGTGCAACTTTTTTGCAATTCCGGTTCAATTTTCAAAAYAATGGAATCCATCAGAGCATTTATCACAGCTGCAGACGCTCTACTGGAGTTTGAGGAGTCTTTTACTCCAACAGCAAACAACCAAAGTGCCTACTCTCTTGAAGTACAACAAACTGAACTGAAATCTCTGTGGGCAGA
>NW_017537659.1:37750-64317 GCF_001853355.1 Bactrocera latifrons
CATCAATTTACCGCCATGTGATACTGAGATATTTCACGGCGACGTTTTACAATATCCCTCATTTAGGGATTTATTTGCAGCTATATATGGGAATAACCCAAGGCTATCTCCGGTAGAAATGTTATTCCATTTGAATCAAAAAACGCGAGGTGAAGCAAAAGCTATTATTTCGAAAGCGCCACTGACGAATGACGGATTCGCATTGGCTTGGAATAATTTGTTGTGTAGGTATGAAAACAAGCGAGTGCTTGTCAACTCACAACAAAATTTATTGTTCAAGCTTCCGCATACTTCTACAGAATCTGAGACCGAACTCAGAAATTTACAGAGGGAGATAAMTAGCTGCATTTCAGCTCTACAAATACATAGCATCAATGTAGATAGCTGGGATGCCATATTCACGTATTTGTGTTCTATCCGACTACCGAACTATACACTGTCGCTTTGGGAACAATCTCTGGATTAGGATTCAGAGATCCCAAAATGGGTTGAGTTAGACAAGTTTTTAACCAAACGGGTTGAAACATTTGAAAGAGTATCAAACCTCAAAGGCGAGTTAAGTACTCAAACCAGTGAAGATCGGTTACCAACCTTGCAGTCAAAGATTGGATCCAATCACATCAATTCCCATCACGCTAAGAAAAACAATATTAAATGTAAACTGTGCTCATCTYAATCACACATATTGAAAAATTGTCAGAGATTCATTGAGATGCAGTTAAATGCTGTCAGAAAACTTCACGTCTGCCTAAACTGTTTATCAGACTCACATGTAGTCAAAAATTGTAAAAGTWTGTTTAATTGTAATAAWTGTAAACAGAGACATCACTCTATGATTCACCGGTATCACAGTATGGAAATAGGTCAGATATCCTACAGCATAGACACTACTGAGATTTCTACTAAATCTCTCTGAGGCCTCTATTAAGGCTAATATTTCAAATGTGCCTACCAGTCGAAGCATGCTCTTAGGTACAGGCATGGTGACCATATATCACAACAAGAGCACCTTCACTGTCAGAGCCCTGATTGATTCGGGATCTGAAGCCAYCTTCGTAAGCAATAGTCTGCAAAAACGCTTACATCTGGCAAACAAAGAGGTCAGCGCGCGAGTTTCGGGTTTGAATAATACCGTATCAGGACGAGTTCAATCGGTATGGTCGATTACAATTGGCTCGCCCCGTAACAAAACTTTAAGACTAGAAGCGGAAGCGTTGGTACTGCCAAAATTGACTGGACTGCTTCCATCCAGATCAATTAACTCTTCAATGGTAAAAAGGTTACCCAATATCCCCTTAGCGGATAATAATTTCTATACGAGTCAAAAGGTTGAGTTGTTGATTGGAGCGGATCTTTACCCGAAAATCATTTTAAATGTAGTAAAATCGAAAATTTTCGGATTCCTCGTTGCACAGCGTACAGTGTTCGGTTGGAACTTAACAGGTTCCGTTCCCTCCGAAGAAGCGAAAATAAATGGCAAAGGTGAGACACAAAATTCAACAATAACGCAACAACAAACACAAAACCATTTTTGTAGTCAAAATTATACTAATTTCATATTTACACAAAGACACAACAATCGCCCCATCAATAGACTATGCGGCAACAGCAGTCGAAAAGACATCACCCGCAAATATCACCACATCATCCAACAACGCCTCAACAACAAATGCATCAGCCATATCAACAGAAGTACAACCACCAGTTGATAGGCGATCCGTTTGCTGCAATGTTAACGGCGACACAAGATGCACTAGCTAGTTTCCAACCAAGACTACAAAAATAACAAATTTCACAATTGGAGTCACAGCCACCGCCGACGTCAACGACTACCCAGATCCTAACACAGAAAACAGTGATTCAGTCACAGTCGCAACCTCAGTCGCAGACACAGCCGCAGCAACAGCCAGTACCACAACAGCATCAACAACAACAACACCAGCAGTCAACGCAGCGTGAAGCACAGCTGCCGATAATGCAGCCGTCTTTGGCGCCCAGCCCAACGGTGACAGCGCAACAACACCAACTTCAGCATCAATCGCTACAAACCCAGCAACAGCAGCTGCATCAGCCACCACAACAGCCCCTAACACCGTCATCAACACCCTCACACCATTTGGCTAACATTCTGAACGAAACAGCCACCTCGAACGGCTCTTTCGCATTGGCCGTGGTGGCTAACGACAGCAACAACAGCAGCAGCAACAGTTCGACCAATAGAATCGTCTACAATCAGTCCACCTCAGTGCATGACGGTAACACGCAAAGCTCTGATACGATTCGTCTCATCGGCCACCCCACCCGAAGCGAAGGCGTGGACGAGACGTTCGTCGTCAAGCAGGTGCACGCCGTATTATCAAGGAGGGCTGGTCAACTCATCGCCCAAAATACGTCGATATATAATATCCGGCGTCCTATAACATCGACACAATAAAGTGCACTGGTTGCAAACCCATCTCATATTCACCACCTACCCAGGATCGAGTTAGACTCGAGCCGTCTCGCCGACCTCGGAAGGTGGTGACTTCTATGCAAATTGGCGGCATGGCAATGACCGACTGAGATTAAATTTATCTCAGCGGCATTTCCCGGACCGAACTTGACTCTCTTTTCTTCTCTTGCGATCGCTCACCGATTCAGACGTGGTAAGTGTTTGTCCAAATTATTATTTGTAAAATATATTTATTATAAGAATCCTTTTGTTTTTTATTTAACATTTGTGGAATAATTTGCGCCGACCGTTTCCTCACGGCCAACCACTTCTACGGAACGAACGAGCGCCGTGCTCCACCACCCGAATTATCAGTATGTATATATAAGCGTAAGTAGCGTACGTAGTATAATTTTGTAAAATAGTTATGCTGAACACCTACAATATTTGATAAAGTGCCATATAGGAAAATAGATAAAGAACTATGTAAGATGGACGCTGAGACTGTGAAGGGTAAGTTCAGGGATCTTAACTTGAGTATAGTATGGAGAAATTAAGACTTGCAAATGAGATTGTTCAACACATGGTTTTCGCGGATGAAGTGGATGATGTAATAAGTTATAACTAATCAGCGAATTCGTTATACACTACAGAAAATAGAAGTGTAGGTAGGGTGCTATTTACGTTGCGTGAGGTCGAGGATAGCTTTCCCGTTTTTATGGAAACGGTATCTATAACGTGTACCACTGCGTTGATGAGCTCAACGAAGTTGCTGAAACAGTAAGGTGGAATGATTTACAGAAGTTCATATATGGAAAGCAGTTGTAGAGTGGATAAGCTAAGCTATTTGTTTGGGGAACTGTACGAATTATCAATTGGAATAATTTGAAAATAGCGTTGGCTGAAGAGTTCGCGGAAAAGTTGAGTGCCGTAGAAGTTCGTCGTACGTTGAGCAATAGGCGTAAGCAACCGAAAGAAAGTTTGCAGGACTACTTATACTCCATCATCCAAATTGGTAAGCCAATATCACTCGATGAAAAGAGTATAATAGAATATTTGAGTGTGTGAAAGAATTGAAAGAGCAAATCCGAGTATATGAAAAAATTTAAAGTGCATCCATTGCAACTAGTAAGTAAGTGCAAGGAAAAGGGCCATTATGCCCACGATTGCAAAGTCTCACATCCAGTTAGCGTGGTGACAAATTAACATATTAACATAGTAGCGCTTTGGGAGACCCGGGATTTTTCAAGAGTATGTTGAGGTACGATATGTTTAGGAAGCTGGAAGAAATTAGTCTCTGAAAAGAGAAACGACGGCTGTATGGAATAGGATAGGACGAGGTTACAACAATGGGCAACTTTATAGAGGAAATCTCTTTATGAGGTGTGACAATGAATGTCAAGTATGAAGTAGTAAGAGTGCAAGATATACCCTATGCGGCAATCTTGGGAAACGGCAGTGTGGAATTTAGAAAACCTAATAAGAGTGTGCCTGTATGTCGTGGCAAAGGCTTCAATGATGGGAGTGAATTTAAAGCTTTGGGTGAAAAAGAGATGGATGATCAATCGGACAGAGTAGACTTGTCACATTTAGAAAAATCTGGCGCAGAGCTCGTCAAAAAGTCGATAAATAAATATCAGGCTCAGAAATCGTCGGAGTACAACGACGTAGTTGATTCTAGACCCGGAACGCGAATGAGACATGTAGACGAATTAAGTCGTGTATACTTTTACTGATTGAAAAAGAAAGCTCAATTGAAAACGATCGGATTATGTTAGTAAGGAAAGCGTTAGAGAATCGACCCTATGAAAAGCTTTACATAAGTAATGAGTTAGAATATTACGATCTCCTCAAAGAGTTGTTAGTTGTACATGAGGAGGAGATTATAAAGTTAGCACACAATCAAGTACAATTTGTCAGGACGGCCGATTGTGGGATTAGATTGGTACCCCAATTCTAATTATAATAATTAATATATAATCGGTAACCACTTATTCGACTATCGAATAGTGGATTACGGGAACTTTGAGGGCGGTAAGGCTCAGAGTGAGGGAAGTATTATTCCTGATTGTAACGTCGAGCACGGCAGAACACACTMGTGCCAATGTTTAGCTTAATTAACATTTCTATAAGTATATAACTTTTTTAATAATAAATTAAACAACAATAAATTAAAAAAGTGCGTTTTAATTGGAAAAAGAAAGCCCTACATGAATAACCAAACCACAAACTGAACGACCAGTTTTTTAAAACCAATAGGTGACCATGACGCTACCCAAACAAACTATTTGAAGTAACAGATGGCTAACGAAACAAATAGCAAAAGAAAAGGACTCTATAAACCGAAGAGTAACAGACAGTTTTCCAAAATAGTTTGCAAGTTAGAGGAAGAAAATATTTTAGCCTTTGCGCAAAAGTAAGGAAAGTTAGTGAGTTGTGTAGTGTAAGAGAAGAAATAGTTACTTTTTCCCGAGGCAAAGGAAGCTTATCTGATAATGTCTGCATCAATTACAGATAGCCTATCGGTAACCAGTTAGCTAACTTTTGCCCGTCTTTTAGAAATCTTATACTACCTTCTTTTATTTGCCTCTCTGTGTCAAACAAGGCAGATTTGGATAAGGGAAAACAGCTGATTCTTTTGTTACTAATCAAAAGTAGTGAAAAGAGTGGTAAGCCCGCCATAGGCATAGGCATCGCTTTTCAGATTACACGTACATATTCGTGGGATCATACATGTATGTTGCGCTCATTTAGGAGTGTTGTAAAGAAAAAGTATATCTGAGCCGTTTTAATATCCCCAATCGACAGCTGATGCAAGATTACATTTTCTGATACCTAATTAAAAATACTTTTGAATTCTAAACAAACATTTTTAATTTATTCTGTTTGTTTTTTATTAATATACAATTTTTACAGAATTAATTTTAATTTTATTATTATTTATCATACTTATAGTTTCCCTAAATATTTAATATATGTATAGTATATCTGTCTCTTATACACATCTAGATGTGTATAAGAGACAGGGTTCATCTCATTTTTCATTTCAGTGCAATTTTTAATAAAATTTTTTTTTTATTTTATTAAAGATTACATAATAAACAAAAAGTATCGCGAATCTTTTGTTTTTTCAAAAATTATTTATTTATTCATGAATATCTATTTATATACTGAAAGCAATGAACTGTCACTCCAGCAGTTTGACAGCTCAGTTTCGTTTCTATGAAAATTTCGAAGAGTCTACACATCCCATTTACACATATACCGACGGCAGTTTCATTTCGGTAAAATTAAATTTAGTAGAGCGAGTATTAAGACGGTTGTATTAAATTATAAACATAAAGCACATTTTAATAAATTTTTCCTAAAAATTAATATCTAATATTGTTAATTTGCGGAAAAATAATACAAAATGGCAAATGAGCGAAGTCTTAAATTTAAAAAACTTATGCACAATATCATTGCTCATATTAAATTTATAATTTTAATTGGTATATAAAATGTATGCCACAGTTCTTATATAGTAGACAAAATATATGAATTTTTACCCGACGTTTAAATTTTTTTTTTTTTGAAGAGGCTTCGAAAAAAGTTCCATGCAGAATTCTTCGATACCAGGTAATGAATAAAAGTAAGCTATGCGGATAAATACTACTGCGTTGATATTTACAATCAAATGAGTAGATAAAAACGTTACAATACAATATGTAAACAACAAATACAAATTGATGAAATCAAATTTATAAGTAAATATTTTTATTATTTCGTCAAACTTTCAAGAATTTGAAGAAATTTTGCAGAAAGTAGGTTGTGTTTAGGTGAGCTGTTATTTTAATTTAAAAAAAATTGTTTATTTTTGTGTTTAAACTTTGAATAAAGAAATAAAAGAATATTCTCGAAAAGCATATGAGAAGACTTATTAAAAATGAGGAAAGTGAAGCACTTTAATGCGTTACTACTTGGTAAGTTTTTTCATTGAAGGAGATTTATAACTACAAACAGTTTCAACTTTTTTCTAGAATATGTAAAATCAAACGTCTTCACTGAACCGGAGTTTGCTCACCAAATTCTAGAAAGCATCAGACTTGCTAAAGGCCGTTTCTTTAAGTCTCGTTGCTTGGAAAAAAACGAAAAGAGACTCCGCCACAAAATTAAAAGAAAACAAGTAAGGAAGAGCTAACTTCGGGTGTCACCGAACATTTTATACTCTCGCATGATAAAGTGATAATCGAGATTTCAGGCGTGTTTGTGAACCGATTTCACCAATATTTGGTACATGTCATCGGTCGAGCACTTCCTGAGATATGGTTTTTGGTCCATAAGTGGGCGACGACACACCCATTTTCAATTTTTAAAAACAGCCTGGATACAGCTTCCTTCTGCCATTTCTTCCGTAAAATTTAGTGTTTCTGACGTTTTTTTTAATCGGTTGACGCACTTTTAGTGATTTTCAACATAACCTTTGTATGGGAGTTAGGCGTGGTTATAATCCGATTTCTTCCATTTTTGAACTGTATATGGAAATGCCTAAAAGAAACGACTCTATACAGTTTGATTGACATAGCTATAGTAGTTTTCGAGATATGTACAAAAAAAGTAGAAGGGGGTGGGGCCACTCCCACTTTTCCAAAATAATTACGTCCAAATATGCCCCTCCCTAATGTGATCCTTTGAGCCAAATTTCATTTTAATATCTTTATTTATGGCTTGGTTATGACACTTTATAGGTTTTCGGTTTCCGCCATTTTTTGGGCGTGGCAGTGGGCCGATTTTGCCCATCTTCGAACTTAACCTTCYTATGGAGCCAAGAAATACGTGAAACAAGTTTAATCATGATATCTCAGTTTGTGCTCAAGTTACAGCTTGCACGGACGGACGGACAGACAGACAGACATCCGGATTTCAACTCTACTCGTCACCCTGATCACTKTGGTATATATAACCCTATATCTRACTCTTTTAGTTTTAGGACTTACAAACAACCGTTATKTGAACAAAACTATAATACTCTCTTTAGCAACTTTGTTGCGAGAGTATAATTAATGTGCAATTTTTTCTATCCTACTATTGACCTTGGTAAGGAAGAATTCTTGGTTAACTGTGGCATCAAAGAATTCTTTGCCCTATGGTAAGCGAAGGGGGTGATCTGTTACTTTTCCTAGGACATCGCCGTGTTAATTTTCATCGATCGGAGTAAGCGACACAATCATGCAGCATCGGTTTCCTCGCTCGCTTATCAATGTCTACTATTTCCCGCTGGGTATTTTTCCCAGAAATAAATTTGTAAAAAAAAGAATCTTTCTCCTTTTCTTATTATTACCAGAAATACATTTGTAAAAAAATATATTTCTCCTTTTTTTATTTTCCACATAAGATATTTAAACAGTTGAAGAGCTTAAAACATGCGCTACATCAGCTCGAACCTATGTACCTACCCTACGCCTTTGCGTACGTGGTTATGTTATAATAAGAAATTCGCAAATACAGATTTGGCGATGGCAATAGCGATAGATTTGACTGCTAGCATGCCATAAATTTTTGCCTGTCGAAGTGCCCCGTTATCTTATGGTAAGAAATGCCCACATATAGATTTGGCAACCTGCCAAAATACGATTTCATCGTTTTTATGGTGTTTATTGTATGAAGGCACCAAAATTTTCTCCAAACATTGATTGATGTACGTCTCATGATTTATTGCCAGTCCATTTGCCTTAACGAATGGCTCAGAAATGCTTTTAAGGGAAACTGTTATGTAGAGCATAAGTTTTGACTCAACTTTCTTTTAAATTTGTAATTTTTTTATCTCCGGAGGTATTATAGACATATCGTCTGTGAAATAAACATCGTTTCCCGGCATTTGAAGTCCGCTGACTGAAAAGTAGCTCACATCATCCAAAATTAATCATTTTCCACTCAAATTCTTGCACATCCACCGACATTGTGATTTAATTTGAACGCTTGTGGCGCACCTATAAGATGTCCGCATGGCGCACCTCCGCCGCGATGTCAAAATCGTGCTTGGCCTCAACATCCGCGACGTTAGTTCGGCTTTCTTCTGACAGGATAAGGAAACAAAGTAAATGTTTCCGCTGGTGAACGAGATCAAGACGAAATATCTCCGGTCATCAAACAAACAGTCGTTGCACTCGCGACTCTCTCTCACGTCACTGGAGACAGTCATAACTTCGAAGTTGTAGATAGTTTCGTCTACTTAGGAACCAGCATCAACACCAACAACAGTGTCAGCCTCGAAACCCAACGCAGGATATGTCTTGCCAACAGGTGTAAGTTCGGACTAAGTAGTCAATTACGAAGTAAAGTCCACTCTCTATGAACAAAACCAAACTCTATAAGTCACTTATTACTCCCGTCCTGATATATGGTGCGGAGTCTTGGACGATGACAACAAATGATGAGCCGACGTTGCGAGTTTTCCAGAGAAAATTTCTGCGAAAGATTTATGGTCTTTTGCGCGTTGGCCAATGCGAATGTCGCATTCGAGGGCACGATTAGCTGTATGAGTTATACGACGACATTTCCATAGTTCAGCGAAATAAAAGACAGCGGCTACACTGGCTAGGTTCGAATGGACGAAAACACTCCAGCTCTGAAAGTAATCTACGCAGTGCATGCCAGGTGAAGCAGACGAAAAGGAAGGCCTCCACTGCGTTCCAGTGGAGAAAGGCATCCTCTCGCTTGGAATCTCCAATGGCACCACGAAGCGAAAAGAAGAAACGTGCAACTACGGCAACTAAGGAGAAGAATGTTAAATCTGTTTAACGGTTTGCAGATATATGGCTATGAGAATTCAAATTTTCGTACGACTTCGGTTTGACTTATGCAATCCTGTTTTTAGCTTTCGAATGTTTTGGGATGTCTTTCTTTCAGAACCCGGTTGCCTTTAAATTTTTAGAGCGCTAAATATTAAGTATATTGTTCGTCTAGAGACTACATCCGTCATAAAACGCACACACGTAAACTTTTTTACGGCGGTTTCATGTTTTTTATAAAATTTTATAACGCGTTCGCGGAGGTGTTGCTGCTGAGAAGCCATTTTAAGCAATCATTCAATTTGTAAGTTGTTTCAAATAACACGTCAAAATGATGATGCAAAAATTAAAACAGCAGAGCATTAAAATTAGTGCAGACTTTTAGTTATATAACGTTAAATGGTCAGAATGAAAAGTTGAAATCCGGCTGAGAGCCTGTCTGTCCGTTCGTCCGCCCATCCGTGCTGTTACTTGAGTAAAAATTGAAATATCTTGTTGAAACTTGGCATACTGCTTCCTTAGTACAAAAAAAAAAAAAAAAAAAAATCGTTATCGGACCACTGCCCCGCGCACAAATCGCCATTATCCGAAAACTAGTAAAGTGCCATAACTAAGTCATTAATTAGGATACAAAGCTGTAATTTAGCAATTGTTTAGTAGGTGTAACGTGCGTATCTCCTAGCCCACTAAAGATACAACAACGCAATTCAAAAGTCCCAGCAACTACTTACCTATAGTGTGAAAATGAATGAAATCGAAAGAAAATGGGAACAATACTTCCCTTAGCCCCCATATACTTAATATAAAGAATTTCGATCTTCCGGGTAATGTTAGTTATCCCAATGAAAATAAGAGGGCGTATTTTATTTAAAAGAGTGTATCGTTGTGCCTAAAAGAATATATGGCTTATATTTTATTTATTTATAAATGTGAAAAAAATAATACAATTATTTTTTACACGAAAAAGGAGCACTGGCTGCCAGGACCTTCGGCTCGCTGGTGAATCTAAGGCTAGGTGACTAAAATTAAGTTCTATTGTCCACGCTTTATATATTTAAAATCTTCATAAAATCTATATACATGCTTAAGTAAAACAAAAACAAAGTTCTTATCTAAGCTAGGTAGGATGTCATATTAAATGTTTTAGACCGCATTCATCCAGATATTTTTGTAACGTTCTCGAGAGACATAGTTTTCAAAAGTGTTGTAGGTGTTTGGTTATCGAAGATAGTCCTCCTGATTACTGTGAAATGGTGGCATTCGTCGAGCAGGTGATGTACTGTTAGCGAAGCCCCCGGGCAATATTGGCAATTGTGGCTATTGTGTGCCCTAAACGTAGGCGGACAAATGATTTAACATCGTTACATCGACAGTTTGGTGGATAGGTTGGTTTGCTCCTATCTGGGTTATTTAAAGTGTATTAGTGCTGCATGTGTCTCCAACTCTCCATTTTGTTTTCAGCTAATTTGCTCCGGATGCAAGAAATGATGTAAGATTTATTCATAACATTAAAGACCGCTGATGTAGTTGATTTGCTATCTGTACAAATAATTGCTTTCAATTTGGAATTTGAAGCGAAAATGATAGCGTTGAGGATCTCTGCGGCTTCTGCTGTGTAAACGGAGGCGTAGCTTGGCAGGATTCCAACTTTAATTGTTGCTCCTTTGTCGTCGACAACTGCGAATGATGCACTTGTCTCGGTTTTCGATCCGTCCGTGAAGATTAGAGTCCATTCAGGGAGAAGAGAAGTTGTAGACTCAGCAAAGAGTTGTTGATAAATGGCGGGGTTGGTGTGACTTTGGTGGATTTCTCCAAGCTTAAAATGAACGATGTATGTTTTATCGGCCAGGTAGGAAATACTCTCTCTGCCGCAGTGATGGCACGATGATTCCAAGCTTTCTGGCGAGTTCTATACGCAGTGAAATTGTCGATTTGCGTCCAGGGATAATTTCCCTTTGGAGGTCCGATCTTACTGTTTCGTAAGGAGTACCTACTGTTGTAACATGTAAAAAGCTTAGGTATAAGTTTAATTAGGTTCAGTTCGAATTTCTCTCCGATTGTGGGTAAGCCGGCTTCCACTAGGACGAATTTGGTGGGCGATTTTACAAATGCGCGAATGCTTTTGCTTACTGCCATGTGGTATGGAGAGTACAGTTTTTTGATGTGGATTACCATAGATAGGAAGGCCGTAATCTATCTTCGACAACACAAGCGCCCTCGCTACATTTATTAGTGTTGCAGAGTTGATTAAACAATGTTTAGATGATAAATATTTGATAATATTCAGTCGGGCTGCCAGTTGCTTTCTTAAGTACAAACAATGTTCCTTAAAGGTATGTTTATTATCAAAAATTGCACCTAAGAACTTAAGACTATTAGTGTTTGAGATAGGGCTGTTATTGTAAATAATTGTAAAGTAGTCACATTTGTGCTTGCCACAAATGTGGAAATTTTTGCATTTATTTACAGCCACATTGGCGCCCGAAGATTCGGACCATATATTTAGATCCCTAAGAATATTTGTGAAGTCCCGTTTAACAACATCTAAATCATTCAGTTTACTGAAAATCAACACATCATCAGCATAGCARRTATGATCAATATTTATATATTTATTAATTATATGGCTCACTTCATTAAAAGCAGCGATAAAAAGGGATACAGAGAGGGGAGACCCCTGGGGTATTCCATTATGGAGAGTACACGGGTCTGACAATGTGTTGTTGAATTTACAGACGAATCTTCGGTTTGTGAGGAATGACTGAATGAATCTTAGAATATGGCACCCAATGCCCCATTTTTCGAGTTGCCGTAGTACAACGTGTACTCCAACCCGATTGAAGGCCTTTTCGAAGTCAATGCTAAGTGCAGAGAGGTGGTTCCCGTTTGCTTAGGCTGAAGATGCATGATTTTCAAAGAGCAGCAAAGCATCAATGGTGCTTTGCCCGTCCTTGTAAGCCATTTGCTGAGGGCTCATGGAATTTTTGGTTAAGGCATGACACGAAATACGTCTGGCTATAATTTTTTCGAGTAGTTTTCCCTGGCAATTCAGTAAAGAAATAGGCCTAAAGCCTGAAGTTTCTGTAGTGGGGTTGCCAGATTTTGGAATGGGGACAACGACTGCGTGCTTCCAAGCCTGAGGAAACGTACCTTGGCTTAAGATGTTGTTATACAGCATTAACAATCTTGTCTTCATACATGGGGGTAAGTGTTGCAACATAGGATATGATATTCTGTCAGCCCCGGGGGTTCTCCCACTTAAAGAAATCATTCGAAATCAATGTTATTGATCTTGCAGTCGGTGATGCTAGAAGTTGCAGGGGGACTCTTGGAACTACTGTTGAGGTATTTTTTCTTCTCTGAAACTGAAACTAGGGTGGAAATTTGAATCGTGTGAATAATTGGACCAGTACTTTGCGAAGTGATTTGCTATTTGCTTGTGGTAAACGATAGGGTCATGTGAGGTATTAATTGAAGTAATATGCGATTGAGGATTAGTGCCAGAAAGTCGTTTAATATCGGACCATGCTCTTTTTGGATTTGTTTGATGGTTAATGGACTCGGAGAATTTGTTTAAGCACTCCCTTTTAGATTGTTTGAGTTTTTTCTTAAAGATCGCATTTGCCTTTTTGTATAGCATTAAATTTGAATTTGACCTTGTTCGCTTATATTCCGTCCAAAGAAATCTTTTTTCGTTTCGTAATTGGGATAGTTCAGAGGACCAGTGGCGCGCGATTTTTTTATCAACTTTTTGAATTGGTTTGTGAAATAGACAGATGGGCTGATTTGCGAATGATTTTTGTAATTGTGGTAACTTCCCTGCTGATATTGGGAGTGCAAGGACGGTCCGCGCAAAGTCTGGAAGCAGTCGTTCCAAATATGTCCCAGTTAGCTTTTCCTATAATAAACCTTGGCTTCTGTGGGCTTTTAGAAATGAAAGAGTGGAAAGGGATGTAAGGATAGGGTAAGGATCACTGCCATGCAGATGATAAAGGGTGTTTGTCGTTACTTTTGGTGCAATGTTAGAGTAAGGTCTACAGTGGTGAATGTTTTGTGTGTGGAAAAGTGTGTTGGTTTGTTATCATTCAGTATAATAAGAGAAGACTAAGTCTTCAATCATAGAACCCCTGATATTTGTGGTGGCAGAGCCCCAAAGAGGGCTCCACGCATTGAAATCGCCTACGATTATAAATGGGATGGATATCGTCCGAAAAATATTTATAGGTCGCTGCAAGAAAAATTGTGTGAAGGTGGTATATAAAGTGAAATAATTGAAAATTGGAAAGATAATGAGATTTCTATTGCTATTGTGGCTATATGTGAAGATACAAGGATTTGTTTGTGTGGTATGGATTTCTTAATTAAATTGGCGATGCCTTGTTTGCTAGTTAGATTTTGAGGCAAGTTGCAAAAGTAACTTTGGTATTGATTAGGCGAAGCTGCAGACTTGCCCGCAGCAAGGTTAGTTTCCTGAAGGGAAATAAAACTTGGAGCGTATTCTTTAATTAGTATATCCAATTCGCGAAAGCTGTTGTAGTATCCGTGCATATTCCACTGTAGGATATTAAACGTTTTTGCTAGAAAAGGTTGCTAAGGAGGTGTTTATATGCTATGTTGAGAGCGGTTGATACTTAGTGACCGTCGTCTACTGACATGATCAGAGCATCGTTGATGGCTTTGTCATCTAAATTGTTTTGCGTGAGACAGAGATTGATAACGGAGGTATCAGTTGTCTCTGTTGAGANCACGAAATACGTCTGGCTATAATTTTTTCGAGTAGTTTTCCCTGGCAATTCAGTAAAGAAATAGGCCTAAAGCCTGAAGTTTCTGTAGTGGGGTTGCCAGATTTTRGAATGGGGACAACGACTGCGTGCTTCCAAGCCTGAGGAAACGTACCTTGGCTTAAGATGTTGTTATACAGCATTAACAATCTTGTCTTCATACATGGGGGTAAGTGTTGCAACATAGGATATGATATTCTGTCAGCCCCGGGGGTTCTCCCACTTAAAGAAATCATTCGAAATCAATGTTATTGATCTTGCAGTCGGTGATGCTAGAAGTTGCAGGGGGACTCTTGGAACTACTGTTGAGGTATTTTTTCTTCTCTGAAACTGAAACTAGGGTGGAAATTTGAATCGTGTGAATAATTGGACCAGTACTTTGCGAAGTGATTTGCTATTTGCTTGTGGTAAACGATAGGGTCATGTGAGGTATTAATTGAAGTAATATGCGATTGAGGATTAGTGCCAGAAAGTCGTTTAATATCGGACCATGCTCTTTTTGGATTTGTTTGATGGTTAATGGACTCGGAGAATTTGTTTAAGCACTCCCTTTTAGATTGTTTGAGTTTTTTCTTAAAGATCGCATTTGCCTTTTTGTATAGCATTAAATTTGAATTTGACCTTGTTCGCTTATATTCCGTCCAAAGAAATCTTTTTTCGTTTCGTAATTGGGATAGTTCAGAGGACCAGTGGCGCGCGATTTTTTTATCAACTTTTTGAATTGGTTTGTGAAATAGACAGATGGGCTGATTTGCGAATGATTTTTGTAATTGTGGTAACTTCCCTGCTGATATTGGGAGTGCAAGGACGGTCCGCGCAAAGTCTGGAAGCAGTCGTTCCAAATATGTCCCAGTTAGCTTTTCCTATAATAAACCTTGGCTTCTGTGGGCTTTTAGAAATGAAAGAGTGGAAAGGGATGTAAGGATAGGGTAAGGATCACTGCCATGCAGATGATAAAGGGTGTTTGTCGTTACTTTTGGTGCAATGTTAGAGTAAGGTCTACAGTGGTGAATGTTTTGTGTGTGGAAAAGTGTGTTGGTTTGTTATCATTCAGTATAATAAGAGAAGACTAAGTCTTCAATCATAGAACCCCTGATATTTGTGGTGGCAGAGCCCCAAAGAGGGCTCCACGCATTGAAATCGCCTACGATTATAAATGGGATGGATATCGTCCGAAAAATATTTATAGGTCGCTGCAAGAAAAATTGTGTGAAGGTGGTATATAAAGTGAAATAATTGAAAATTGGAAAGATAATGAGATTTCTATTGCTATTGTGGCTATATGTGAAGATACAAGGATTTGTTTGTGTGGTATGGATTTCTTAATTAAATTGGCGATGCCTTGTTTGCTAGTTAGATTTTGAGGCAAGTTGCAAAAGTAACTTTGGTATTGATTAGGCGAAGCTGCAGACTTGCCCGCAGCAAGGTTAGTTTCCTGAAGGGAAATAAAACTTGGAGCGTATTCTTTAATTAGTATATCCAATTCGCGAAAGCTGTTGTAGTATCCGTGCATATTCCACTGTAGGATATTAAACGTTTTTGCTAGAAAAGGTTGCTAAGGAGGTGTTTATATGCTATGTTGAGAGCGGTTGATACTTAGTGACCGTCGTCTACTGACATGATCAGAGCATCGTTGATGGCTTTGTCATCTAAATTGTTTTGCGTGAGACAGAGATTGATAACGGAGGTATCAGTTGTCTCTGTTGAGAATGCAGGTGAACCTGCGTTATATTGATAGGAGTTGGATTGAGCGATAATGTTGGCGAGAGTTGATTCAAGGTTTAGTTGTGTGTGTGTGAAAGACTGTGGAACAGGATTGAAAGAGGAGGCTCAGCTATTGCTGACTTGTTGATTGCTGATGTTTTGAGGTGAGTTTTCCGGTGGTGAGTTGTTGGAAGAAAGATCGTGTGAAGTCGTAATGGGTGATTTGTTGAYTAAAGAATGTGTAGGTATATCAAGGGAATTGGAGGTTGACATAGCGGTACTATTTGACAGCTGTGCTTCTCTGGCAGCTACGGCGAAAGAAGTGTTCAATATTGATGGTGATTGTGCTTTGTAGAGTTTAATTGCTTCTCTCATGGAGCATTTATTTTGACATTTTATTTTTAGTATATCCTCCGTTCGCACATATTTTGGGCAAGTGTTGGCAGAGGATGAGTGATCTCCTGAGCAGTTTGCACATAGTATGCGTGTGCAAGGTGAAGAATGAATAGGAAGACTGCAAGAAGCACACCGGAGGTTTATTGCATCGTTTCGCGGTATGCCCAAGCAGTTGGCAAGATTTGCATCGCATTGGGTTGGAGTAATAGGGTTTTACTTTTGCACTTCTCCAAGATACTTCTACCTTTTCAGGTAACTCAAAAAGATCAAAGGTAAGTAAAACTACACCCGTGGGTTGGGGTAGTGGTACTCCCTCCGTCCGTCTAGTAAATTTGTAAACATCGACTACACCATGTCTTCTCACGTTTTCTATTATCTCTTTCTCGCTGACATTGTTGAGACAGGGAGCAAAGATTGTACCTTTCACGCTATTGAGGTTGTCATGGTATTTCGCTTCAATTTCACACACACCAGGAAGTTTTTTGGTTGATATGAACTTTTGGGCAATTTGGTTATTTTTCACCAGCAGCAGAAGGTTACCAGCACGCAACTCAGAAATTGAGATGATTTCTTTGCTAATAGCTTCTAAGGCTTTGTGGACAGCGAACCAAGAATACTTCGAAATTGGCTTCTTTGGGTCCGTTGCATTAATGAGAATATATTTCAGGTTTTCTTTCTTGGCCTGCGGCAGGTCAGGAAAGTTGAGGGGGAAGTAGGTGGGTTTCTTTCTTTTTGGCTGGGATCCAGGGGCAAGCAATGCAAACCTGTTATCCCCAAGGTTGGGTGGCCTGGGAGCCATATTAAACAAATCTTCACACTTGATGCACTTATCTGCAATACACTTATGGATTGAAAGAATTCACGAAAATTGGAAATGTAAACACGTGTACGTATCCGAAAATGTACGATGCGCAGAATGTCAACAGTACGTAAAGAGCGAAACACGACTTCTCAGAGCGATCACTTGTCGAAAACTGTGGCTTATATTTATTTTTGTTGAAATTAATATAAGTTTATTATTTGCATTCTACTTGTTAATTAATACAATTCAATTGCACCTGATTTTGTATATTTCTGTTAGTTTTTGTATAAGTACCCGAAATATGTATATAAAACACAAAATATTTAATTATTCATCAATGTTTATTTTGTCACCATTCTACTAGATTTAATATACTTATCCCAACGATTTTTCCAGTCCTCGAAGCACGTTTGATTAGCACATTTGAATGGCCTTCAGCTTCTTCAACGATTTGTGTTTTATCTCTTCGTTCAACTGAAAACGATTTCCATACAATGATTGTTGACTTTGCATGTCAAACTCATAAACCCATGCCTCATCGGTATTTATAATGCTCTCCATCCACCTGTTATCTGAATACGCACGATCAAGCAAAAACTAGTAATGAAGGGCAGTTCTACCAACTTATCTTATTCTTTTTTGAAATATCATTTACCAGGGGAATTTATTAACAATCTGCTGGTGTTTTTTTGTCACAATTTATTTCGCCAAGTTAATTTTTCCGACTTATATTTTTAATATTGGGTAGTCGAAAAATTCTTGTAATCACTACATAGTATAAAATAAAGTCAAATTTTCTGTTCCTATGTCCCTTTGTATGGTTAAATCTTTAAAACTACGTAACGGATTTTGATGCGTCTTTTTTTTATAGGTAGAGAAGCCTACGAGATTTATCAAAATAATGTACTAAATATTGTACATATTGAAAAGGTCTGCTGAAAAAATTTGCCTACTTGTATGGATATCCCATAATAATTTTTTTTTTGGTCATTTACCTTTTACGACAAATAATTGCTAATTTTAACCAATACAGCAGTAACCCTTATACAATTAAATACCTTGAATACACTATTGTTTTAATATAGATCTATGTATATGACCCTTTACAGCATATGATTTAAATGAATATTTTCAAAAATATTACAGATTTAAAAATTTGGAGGTTGTAGCGTTTGCTGTGGTACCGGCCGGCCTAGGCGGCGAGAGGGGCTACAAATATGAGGTCACGGTTCTCCCTATAGCACTTTGAATTTAGCAGCGATCGGACGCGTTTAATATAGGAACTCTCTATCGAGAAATATTTATACGAAAACGATGAATAGTCCGGTCAATTTGGGCAATTGAAATAAATAAAATTCCGTAAAGCTGAATTTTTGTAGAGACCCTAGGTTTACCATAAAAATAAAGTGTCAAAAGTCCCCATCGATCCCATGTGTGCTAAAGAAGTTATTCGGGGCCAAATGTCAAAATTTTAGGTTTTTTGGATTTTTCTCAAAAGCGGTTAGTTTTATCGAAAAAGTACCCAGAGCAAAGTTGTAGATCTTAAAATTCTTTATAAAAATAGTCCCCATGATTTTTTTTTCTTCTACGTAATGTGCCCACCTATGCCACGTATGCCATGTATGTATAGTGATGCCAGCAAAAATGCTTACTTTTGTCCCTTTTATGTATATATTATACTATTTTAAGAAAATATACTCTCAAAAGACCACTAGTCCCTAACAGAAACCCCTCTCCTTGGATGGCCTTGAGTTATATCTGGCTGTCCCTGTGTGCGTGTGGTATTGTTCACGTACCTGCTTCTTTTAGTGTTAAACGTGCAGTTAAAATGATTATTGAAAAAGTCAAGAGTCCGTTACAGTCCACGTGAATTGTAGAAGATCATACACCCGGAAAACTTCAATCTCTGACAACGTGAGGAAGAACAGGCTAGTAATTCAAAAGTAAATCCACCTCGTACTAGAACTTATTTTGTGACGATGAAGCGGATGACGAAGCAGAGAAGAAGGAAGCGCTTAATCATCGCCGGAAAATTCATAAAGTTTCTACTCTTACATTCAAAGATGCCATTTTAAAATTAGCTAAAGATCGTTTTGATGAGGGATCAAAAGCTGTCTTTGCATGTATTAATTTTGAGTTTGATTTGGAAGTAGGATTATTATTACAGAGAAGCCTGAAAAGCTATATTTTGACATACATTCTTCAATTCATCCAACGAAAACTAACATTCATCACTACTTTCAATGAAATTAAAAATTTCTTCCATTACAGAATTTATAGCCTCACTTTGAGGACATTGCTTTGTAGACAATCATCAAGACATTTTAAGTCAAGTCTAGTCTGAAAACAAAAACTTAAGGGACAAGGAAAAACGGTTAAAAACTTTGAAAGCTGYAGCAGAAATTATTCGAGAAGATATCCAAAGCTGTGTGTTTGATAATACTATGTACCTGCCACCGGGTAGAATGTTTGAAGATATATGTAAATAACGATATTCCCGAAGCATTATCTTTGCTTGCAACAAGTCATTTTTAAAACCAAGCGCCATAATTTGGATCATTTAAATTTAGTGTGCACAAATATTAGTCATAGTAATCATCGGCATAGAAGCTTTAAATGTAAATTACAACTAGACAAGGAAGATTCATGTGATTTTGATAAAGAGACAAATGACTCATCTTCATTTCAAAAATTTCTGAATATTGAGCAATATAATATGAGTCAGATTAAAGAAACAAAAATAAATTAGAACGGCTGTTAAACTCAGTAAACAATATCAATAATTTTAATACTATTAATTAAGTATTGTTCCTGAAAATTAAGTCAAAATGGTTCTTGGAATAGGCCTATCGTGGAAACCACGTTAAAAAAAAACGCGCCAAGTATACTACCTCACGGGTGGTGTGGAAATGTGTACACATTATGTAGAAGGTGATCCTTACAAGCGCGATATCTGGGAAATGGTTGGTCTTAGACTTAAAGTTTTGACCTTTGAACTCGAATAACTTGTTTAGCACACATGGGATCGATGGGAAAGTGGACGGGCTCTCTTGTAATAAATAAATAAACAAATATGTATAAATATGTATTTTAGTCGACCACTTTTTGCCATTTTTCCGCTAGAGACAATATTCCATCAGTTTAAAACTTTTATCGGTGTAAATCGAATCCAGTGGGAAGTGAGCGAACCATTCTTGTGCTACACGAGCTGATAGGCATCGTCCCTTAAACTTCACAAATTTCATTCGTGGCTTGCGTGGTACTCTCCCCAAATATATATATTTTTTTATTAAATGAAGCTAACCTTTCCAACACTATATGGTATGACACATTATGATTGGTAGAGCTGGAGATATACGACTACAACGACATCAATCGCGAAAATACGAAACGACTTTTTCGACTATCCAATATAATATTATATTGTTAAAGAAATTGCTATTCTTGAAGTGTAGCTGATTATATAAACAAATTTTTTTCTTATAATATTTGTTATGAAGAGAAGATTGTTTTAGAACTGTATGGGGAATATACAATCCTGGGGAATCGAACATCCAAAAAAGATCGGTATAAATATGCAATAAACTTTTTCTCGAAAATATTATTGAAATATTTCATTAATTTTTTCTATTAAAAATACCTTTACAGAAAAATTTTTAATATTGTTTTGCTTTTATTTACATCTTCATGTCAAAAAAAGAGGATTTCGAACAGGTGATTGTATATAATTCGTGAAAAACAGCTTATTCTCCTGTTACTGGTAGGTTTTCAATAAGGACGCTACAAAATTAGACCAATAATGACAGCAAACGACGCTACATTTTTTCCCGCTTTTTGACATTTTTCTTCAGTAAGGTTTGTCATTTCATAATGGAGTGATATACACTCCAACCACGAGTCAAAAATATTAAAATTTGCTTCCGAAATTCGAAAAGATGTATAAGATCAAATGGACGCAAGAAGTGAAGTTGCTTGATTACCAGAATCGTCGTATGTTGGGGAATTTGGTTGAGCAACAACTTGAAAATGATATGGATTTATGGCTGAAATGCGTCATGGGTCAGGCATCAATCCACATGTACTCCATGAGTCACCATTGCACTGGCGACCACAGTGCTAATAAAAGGTTCCCTGGGTTTCATTGAAGTACCTCACATACCATTACCAAATGGATTTTCGAAAATGTTGTTTTCGCCCCGATTTTATCAATTTTAACCACAAAGATACACGGTTATGTGTAAAACACACTCTCTCGTTTTCAATATAGCTCACATAATGGCCCATTTATGCGATTAGAAGTTCGAAAATCTTTATACCTTAGGTACTTGTATGGGAACTAAAAAGAGTACTGGCTATATCTATCCAATGATTTAACGAAACATACTGTATACAGTGTCGGACGAAACTCATTGGACTAATTCGAGTCTCACGCACATTCCGTCATAACTTTTCACATAGATTATAATTTTTTTGGCAAAAGAAAGATCGCAAAAGATCGAAACTTCTAAGTCATCTCATATTTAAAATAATTTTTTTATAAATTGTAATAAAGAGAAAACAAGTAAAAAAATCGTGCGACATAATTCATTAGACATTTGCTTAATATGAAAGCAAATTAGTTTTAAATTAATATTTTTTGGGTAAGCATTATTTTTAATGATTGCAGCACATCTTTTAGTAATAGATTAAATTAAATTACTAATATGTGTGCCATTTATTCCATTCCAGGTTCGTGGACCTTTTCACTGTTTTTCTGCTTGTTGACAATTCCTCATACGTTTTTAATCGGGTTAAAGTCAGGAGACTCGGCGGGCCATCTCATATTATAGACCTGTTCTTCCAAAAGCCAATCCTTCACAACTTTGGACGTGTGTTTGGAGTCATTGTCATGTTGAAACTGGCAATCAGGCGGCTTTTGTTTGATAGCGGCTTTTGTAAATATGTCCTACTCCCTGACCAGATAAGCATTCTTACACCATCATATTACCACCACCATGCTTTACTGTACCCTGCAGATATCGAAGCTCTAAACGCTTTCCTGTTGGTCTTCGAACACGTGTCATTCCATCTGAGTTCTGCAAACTAGTTTTTCATCTGGAAACAGTGCCTACTTCCATTGCTTTACAGACCAATTGATATGCAACTTCGCGAATTCCAAACTTGACAGTCGATTTTTATATATGTATGGTTTTTTTCGCAGCTCGAAGCTAAATAGACCAGCATAAACGACGAGTCGTTGTACTGTACGCGTACTCGCTCTTAGTTGTAAGCTATCTACAACGTTTTTGCTGACATCTTTAGACCCTGTTTAAACTCGCCCACTATTCTCAAGATATCCTTTACTGATATTGTGGCTGACGCTACAGCGTCCCCCAATATTAAGTTTATTAACGGTTCCTTCAGCTTTGTTCTTGCGCACACCTTTTGTGAATTCGCTTACAATTAATAATTTAAGTTCAGTTGAATATATTTTGCAAACCTTTTTTTCTCTAAAACGATTTTCAGTAGTATTTCACAACACACCCGTTCTCATTAAAATAAAAAATTCGAATAAGTCTGATTTACGATTTATAATTCTAAGTACCTGTAAAATTATTAATTAATTTATTGAAAATGGTTATTTCGATAACCTGAATATAGATATGCAATCTTTCTTTTGCAAAAAAAAATTATTATTCTAATGCATCTACATATGTAAAAAGTTATGATGGAATATGAGTTTGGTCCGACACTGTATATCTTTATTAAATAAAACAACTACAGAATTTTATAACACAAATTATATGACTGGCGCGCTGTTGTTAACTCGGCTATAATCGCGTAAACGGTGTCTACGCCAATTATGAAGAAGAATAATTATATCAGTAAATATTTGCTTCCACAAAGTGATGTAATTAATATACAAAGAAAACGGATTCGAAAAAACTAACCAAGAAGTAATAAGGTCGGGTGTAACTGAAAATTTTATACTCTTGCAACGTGCAAAAACAAAACCTGGGGAAATTATTTCAGGTGATGGCTTATATTAAAAAAGTAAAAAAGGTCCAAGTTCAGGTGTACCCGAATATTTTATACTCTTACAACTTGCAAAGATCAAAGAATGGGGAATTTCTACATTGGTTGGCAAAACTTTATAATATATTAAGGGTTTTTTTTTTTTTGACTAAATCACTTTAAGAAATATCTAAGGATATGCCCATAGTTATAAATGGAAATTCGAAATATTGTCGAAGCTAGAAGTAAAATAGTGACCGAGCGTCCAGCAGATATATGAGCGATTGGGCAGAAAGCGAAAACTTTGACGGCGCGATTTTTTGGTTGTTTATTTTTACGATTTTATTGATTTGGGGGGCAAGACAGAAAAAAACAGAACGTCGGATCGAATTGGGGAAAAAATTATTATCTTTAGCATTAAATTATCTTCTATTGAAACTAAAAAAAAACTATGAAAAATCATGGAAAATTTTTGGCAAAAACTCATTTTTTTCAAGTTTTAAAAAACTGTTGAATTTTACATTCTTTTTAGAACTTTTTTTATGAACGTGTAATCCTCAATAAATTAAAATGTCCGGCTATTCACATTTTACGGGTGTATCGCCAACGTGGGAGTGTGTAAAACGAGCGCTAGTAACAATCTTTGGTGTAAAGAAGACATATGACGAGCTATTTAGATGTGCACATACAATTATCAGCAACAATGTTGTAATTTATTATATACTTCTTCTTCCTTACTGGCGTAGACACCTCTTACGCGATTATAGCCGAGTTAACAACAGCGGCAGTCGTTTCTTCATTGCATTGCGTGGCGCCAATTGGATATTTCAAGCGAAGTCGGGTCCTTCGCCACTTGGTCCTTCCAACGGAGTGGAGGTCTTTCTCTTCTTCTGCTTGCCCCAGCGGGTACTGCGTCGAATACTTTCAGAGCTGGAATGTTTTCATCCATTCGGACATAGCCTTCGCTGAGCTATGTCAATGGTCATATATCTCATATAGCTCATCATCGGACCATAAATCCTTCGCAGAAATTTTCTCTCGAAAACTCGCAACATCGGCTCATCAATTGTCATCGTCCAAGCCTCTGCATCATATATGCAGAACAGGAGTAATAAGTGACTTATAGAGTTTGGTTTTTGTTCGGCGGAAGAGAACTTTGCTTCTCAATTGCCTACTCAGTCCGAAGTAGCACCTGTTGGGAAGAGTTATCCTGCATTGGATTTCCAAGCTGACATTGTTGGTAGTGTTTACGCTGGCTCCAAGGTAGACGAAATTATCTACGTCTTCAAAGTTATTACTGTCAACAGTGACGTGAGGGCCAAGTCGCGAGTGCGACGACTGTTTGTTTGATGACAAAAGATATTTCGTCTTCCCTCGTTCACTGCCAGACCCATTTGATTTGCTTCCTTGTCCAGTCTGAAGAAAGCAGAGCTAACGGCGCGGTTGTTGAGTTCTGCAGCTCGAATTATTTTCTCCAGCAGCAGATTGACGAAATCGCACGATAGGGAGTCGCCTTTTCTGGAATCTCTTTTGGTACCGAACGTCACGGAGAGGTTCTTCCCGATCCCGACGGAGCTTTTGGTGTTGCTCAACGTCAGTATACACAGCCGTATTAGTTTTGCGGTTCCAAATTCAAACATCGCGGCATAAAAACAGCTTTCAAATCGACGAAGAAGTAATGTGTGTCGATTCTCCTTTCACGGGTCATTTCCAAGATTTGGCGCATGGTGAATATGTGGTCGGTTGGTGATTTGCCATGTCTAAATCCACAATGATAAAGTCCAATCAGTTTGTTGACAGTGGGCTTTAATCTTTCACACAATAAACTCGCTGGAACCTTATACGCGATGTTGAGGAGGCTTATCCCGCGGTAGTTGGCGCAGATTGTGGGGTCTCCCGTGTTGTAGATGGGGCGGAGCACGCTTATACCATATTTCACAAAGAAGTTTATGCATGCTCTCTACCAGTTCTTCGCCGCTGTGTTTGAACAGCTCAGCCGGCAATCCATCAGCCCCGCGGCTTTGTTGTTCTGCAGGCGGCTAATTTCTATTCGAAATTATTCATGGTCGAGCAATGAAACGTCTGCTCCATCGTCATAAATTGAAGTGTTATCTCCATTATTTAAGTATGTTTTGGGCTTCGGTGACTAGATCATCTTTGGGGACTCTACAAAGTATGCTCTGGTCTTTAAAACTTCTGAAAGCCGCCGCAGTTTTTCGTACAATTTTCGAGCATTACCCCTATCGGCCAGCTCTTGGTTAGCTCTTCATAGTCACGCATTTCGGGCTCTTTCTTTTTTGTCTCCAAATGCGTCCCGCGTCTCTGCTCAACTCTCGGTATCTATCCCATCCCGAACGTGTTGTGGTCGATCGTAACATTGCGAGGTAGGTTTTCTTTCCTCTGCGACGCGGCAGTTCGCGTCGTACCAGCTGTTCCTTTGCATTTTCTGAAAACCAATGGTTTCAGTAGCAGCTGTACGTAAGGAATTTAAAATGCCGTTTACGAGTGCTCTCAGAGAGCAAGAGTTCAAGCCGGGTAGAAAATCGTTCAGCTGTCTGTTGTGATTGCAGCTTCTCGACGTCGAACCTTTCTTGTGTTTGTTGACGTGCGTGTTTTGTTGCACAGAGGCGGGTGCGAATATTGGCCACAAAGAGATAGTGGTCCGAGTCGACGTTAGGAGCTCGGACCATTAGCACGTCTAAAACACTGGAGCCATGTCTTCCGTCTATCATAACATGATCGACCATATTTCGGCGCTCGGGGAAGTCTATCAACCCTTTTGGTGATGTTTCGTCGTGGAGGCTGAATTTAGTGACCATAGTGCCAAAGATACCTTCTTTGCCCACCCTGGCGTTAAAGTTTTCTGTCAAGGCGTGAGCGCAAATCATCGATATGTTGAAGAACTTCGCTTTGATGCGGATTGTGGCTAGACATTCATTTACTGGAGTGAATAATAGTACTCGGTGAAGGAGTCCCTCTCCTACCACAAATCCCAAACCAAACTTGCGCCCCTTTTTACGGCCACTGTAGTAAATGCTCATTGACCTACTCATCTCTGCCCTTGTCCAGTTCATCGCATTTCTTGGATGGCGGTTATGTCAGCCTTTTCTTTCACGAGTACATCAACCAGCTGTGCAGCGGACATTCCAGGTGCATACCCTCAGGTCGAAGCCTTTGTTTCGGTTACCACGGTCGTCATTAAAAAGGGGATCACTCATCCAAGGCTTGTTGTTCATCGGTATGATCTTATGTGGCGGGTCCCAAAACCTAGCGCACAACCCTGCGGAGGGGATGTGGCGTCTCTTGAACTTCTACAAATGACTCCATCCTCCAGTTATTATATACAGTTTTTTTAATATTTGTTTTAAAATCAACGAAAAATTTGAATTTAACGATGAGAWGCCAGTGGAGTATGAACCACAACGTATTGATAAGTTTAGTTTATGTACTTTGTTAAATAATATTGATATAAWTCGAGCTTGGATTATAATTGATTCTAAAGTTACAAATATTAGGGATGGTTTTCAGATATTAGAGGAAAATTATTTATTCGTACTGAAAGTAACTCTAATTTAAGAAATTCTGATAAAATTAATACTAATCAGCGTAATCAAAATTTGCAATATGCTAGTTCAATGTTCCTTGCAATTTTCCAACACAAAAWCAAGTTTGTAATAAACAACCTTCTT